>NW_027010778.1:0-28682 GCF_036934945.1 Oncorhynchus masou masou | reverse complement strand
GCGGCTAGGCAAGGCGGCTAGGTGAAGCGGCTTGGCGAAGCGGCTTGGTGAGGCGGCTAGGCGAGGCGGGTAGGTGAGGCAGGTTGGTGAGGCTGCTAGGTGAAGCGGCGAGGTGAAGCGGCGAGGTCTCCAAATAGAAAAAGAGTTTACTGAACCAACGGAGACAGGACTGGTTGTTTGTGGCTTCACCCTGAGGTGAACAGGCTCATTTAAGTGGTGGCACACTGCAACCCTTCTCGGCTAAATATGGATTGTTTTCACACACGAGAGCAAGCGTGTGTGTGTGTGTGTGTGCGTGTGTGTGTGTGTGTGTGTGTGTGTGTGTGTGTGTGTGTGTGTGTGTGTGTGTTGAACAGCCAAAGCATAGATGGCTGGGCTGTTTGTATGTGTATTCCTTAAGGTCAAACGTTTGTATCTGGTATTTAGGCCCACGCTATTTCCTAACAGGAAATTGCCTCGATGAGATGTTCACACGCATGCTAGAGCTTTTTGGTGCCCATCTGAATGTTCCACAGTCTCAATCACTCTCCAGAGTGGCGCAGCGGTCTAAGGCAATGCATATCACTACAGTCCCTGGTTCAAATCCAGGCTGTACCACATCCGGCCGTGATTGGGAATCCCATAGGGCGGCGCACAATTGGCCCGTCATTGTCCGGGTTTGACCGGGTTGTGATTGTTATTACATATATATACATATATCTCTTCATATATTTATATATACACATTTAATAAGTAATACGTATATATATTTAAAATAATCCATACGTAGAATAAAAGGCTGCAAAAAAATAAAACTACACAGAAATTGGATCATATATTCAACGACGGCATTTCCTCATTCACATAATAAAAAATGATTCAAAAACAAAGTTAATCTTTACTTCCTACACGTACTAACAGAACACTGACAGAAAGAAGCATCCAATGAGGATTGAGTATTACTAACCGTACAAATAAAAACAGGCTGTCCCGGTTTAAAAACAAGGAGAGCCCGGAGTGCATCTTTCTTCACAACTTCGGCTTCACCAAATTGCACCCTATTTCCCTATGAGTGATTCCATATGAAACCAGACCAAAACAGTACCATGACTTGGGTGTTTTTCACAAAATTTAATCCCACAGAAAAAGGTCCTTTTGGAGCCAGGCTTGTTGACATATCTGACATTTCTATCTAAAAACATAATTGGGAAATAATGTATAAAAGCTGGAATATTTATGGCATTTTGGTCTTAACCAGACCTCCTTTAAAGAAGAACTTTAAATGGAGAAAAAAAAAATATATGTTTATAGAAAACCAGATGTTTTAGACATAGTTATAGTGAAACATAAATTCTAGACTTCATTTTGACAGTTTGTTACAAAAACTGATATATACTATAGGTGTTTTAGTAGTAAATGTAGCTATTTTGGCCCCTAGTAGTACAGCTGCTCTGCACCGTAAGGTCATCCCAAGGGAGGGGTTCGGTATATAAAATACCCGCTCTTCTAGATTTAAAAAAAAAACAGTGTGCAGCAATGGTCTTGGTACACTGCTCAAAAAAAATAAAGGGAACACTAAAATAACACATCCTAGATCTGAATGAATGAAATATTCTTATTAAATACTTTTTTCTTTACATAGTTGAATGTGCTGACAACAAAATCACACAAAAAGTATTAATGGAAATCAAATTTATCAACCATGGAGGTCTGGATTTGGAGTTACACTCAAAATTAAAGTGGAAAACCACACTACAGGCTGATCCAACTTTGATGTAATGTCCTTAAAACAAGTCAAAATGAGGCTCAGTAGAGTGTGTGTGGCCTCCACGTGCCTGTATGACCTCCCTACAACACCTGGGCATGCTCCTGATGAGGTGGCGGATGGTCTCCTGAGGATCTCCTCCCAGACCTGGACTAAAGCATCCGCCAACTCCTGGACAGTCTGAGGTGCAACGTGGCGTTGGTGGATGGAGCGAGACATGATGTCCCAGATGTGCTCAATTGGATTCAGGTCTGGGAACGGGCGGAGCCAGTCCATAGCATCAATTCAGCTTCCTCTTACAGGAACTGCTGACACTCCAGCCACATGAGGTCTAGCATTGTCTTGCATTAGGAGGAACCCAGGGCCAACCACACCAGCGCCTTGGTCTCACAAAGGGGTCTGAGGATCTCATCTCGGTAGCTAATGGCAGTCAGGCTACCTCTGTGAGGCACATGGAGGCTGTGCGGCCCCCCAAAGAAATGCCACCCCACACCATGACTGACCCTTGCATAAGAGCCGGTCATGCTGGAGGATGTTGCAGGCAGCAGAACGTTCTCCACAGCATCTCCCAGACTGTCACATGTGCTCAGTGTGAACCTGCTTTCCTCTGTGAAGAGCTGCGGGCGCCAGTCGCGGCGATTTGCCAATCTTGGTGTTCTCTGGTAAATGCCAAACGTCCTGCGGTGTTGGGCTTTAAGCACAACTCCCACCTGTGGACGTCGGGCCTGCATACCACCCTCATGGAGTGTTTCTGACCGTTTGAGCAGACATGCACATTTGTGGCCTGCTGGAGGTCATTTTGCAGGGCTCTGACAGTGCTCCTCCTACGGTGAGGAGGTAAGCGGTCCTGCTGCTGGAGTTGTTGGCCTCCCCCACGTCTCCCTGATGTACTGTCCTGTCTCCTGTTGCGCCTCCATGCTCTGGACACTACGCTGACAGACACAGCAAACCTGGCAGCAACAGCATGGGCCAACTAGACCAGCCAACCAAACATACCCAGCTAGACTATCAAGCCAGCCAGCCAGCATACCCAGCTAGACTATCAAGCCAGCCAACCAGCACCCAGCTAGACTATCAAGCCAGCCAACCAGCATACCCAGCTAGACTATCAAACCAGCCAACCAGCATACCCAGCTAGACTATCAAGCCAGCCAACCAGCACTTACAGCTAGACTATCAAGCCAGCCAACCATACCCAGCTAGACTATCAAGCCAGCCAACCAGCATACCCAGCTAGACTATCAAGCCAGCCAACCAGCATACCCAGCTAGACTATCAAGCCAGCCAACCAGCATACCCAGCTAGACTATCAAGCCAGCCAACCAGCATACCCAGCTAGACTATCAAGCCAGCCAACCAGCATACCCAGCTAGACTATCAAGCCAGCCAACCAGCATACCCAGCTAGACTATCAAGCCAGCCAACCAGCATACCCAGCTAGACTATCAAGCCAGCCAACCAGCATACCCAGCTAGACTATCAAGCCAGCCAACCAGCATACCCAGCTAGACTATCAAGCCAGCCAACCAGCATACCCAGCTAGGCTAGCAAGCCAGCCAGCATACCCAGCTGGGCTAGCCAGCCAACCAACATACCCAGCTAGGCTAGCAAGCCAGCCAGCCAACATACCCAGCTAGACTAGCAAGCTAGCTAACATACGCAAGCTAGCTAACATTAGGTTACCTGTGCCAATTTAATGACTAGTTAGCTAATAGCAAGCTGACAACAATGGAAATGTCCACGTTAGGTAACTATCCAGTCTAATAGAGATCAATACAATCAGTGGGGCGGTTCAACTGCGTACGGTTGTGGATTTTGTTGTAGATGGTACAGAATCTAATTTCACCAACATGTGCTTCCAACCCCAAGCTTTGCACTTTGTAAATTGACCAAAACATTTACAAGCTGATGGCTTAGATTGGTCAATTTACAGTAAGCATGGTATAAAACAATTAGATAGTGTTTGAATGCAAGGTAAAATGAGGAACACAAGAGTGCCTTTTTTGGTTACTGACCGGGGTTCCCGAGTGAATTTTAGCGGTTCTAAGGCACAGCATCTCAGTGCTAGAGACGTCACTACAGACCCTGGTTTGATTCCAGGCTGTATCACACGCAGCAGTGATTGGGAGTAATTGCACAATTGGCCCAGCGTCATCCGGGTTTGGCCGGTGTAAATAACAATTTGTTCTTACCGAATTACCTAGTTAAATTTTTTTAAAGGTTAAATGTGTTATTTCGTAGTTTTGATGTCATCACTATTATTCTACAATGTAGAAAATAGTAAAAATAAAGAAAAATGAGTAGGTGTGTCCAAACTTTTTACTGGTACTGTGGAAATGGATACAGACAATTGACATTGATTAAAGCTACAATATTAAAAAGCTTATCTTATTGGTCTATCGGTTAATTTGCATAATTTAGTGTAATTAAATTAGCCTATTTGTGTTAGTCGTGATCCGTCTCACTCACACGTGCACAGCATACAGAGCCGAGTTTGACTGGAATAGGCCCATCACCGAAATAGACGGCACGAGAGCTGCTGCTGAAAAACCTGCTCCCGGCACGAGAGCTGCTGCTGAAAAACCTGCTCCGGCACGAGAGCTGCTGCTGAAAAACCTGCTCCCGGCACGCAGCGCTGCTGCTGAAAAACCTGCTCCGGCACGAGAGCTGCTGCTGAAAAACCTGCTCCGCACGCAGAGCTGCTGCTGAAAACCTGCCCGGCACGAGCGCTGCTGCTGAAAACCTGCTCCCGGCACGAGAGCTGCTGCTGAAAACCTGCTCCGGCACGAGAGCTGCTGGCTGCTGGAGTGAAACGTGCTTTCAGAAGCCCAGTCATTGCGCAACAATTCTAAACGCAATCGCCATGTTAAAAAAATAATAATAATAATAATAATTAAGAGCTACTATAGTTATTTCTCAACTTGTAATTGAAGTGCTTCTCCTATAGTCTCCTTCAAGCTTAAAGGCAACAAACAGTGGCAGGATATGAGAGCATCACCCACCACTTTGCAAAATATGAGCTGGAGGCTTGTATTCATTTTTGCAACGGAACCGCAACGTTGTACTTCATATGGAGGCGTGTCTTGCTTCAAAGTAGCCCGAGACATATCCCAACCATAGAAACATAAAAGGAGGCAATTATTTTTATAACGGCTTCCTAAATCCATTTAAACCAGCAGTCCTCTCCTGTTCTATCAGCTTTCTTACATTGTCCAGAAGCCAAAAGGAACAAGCCTCGTCATATTAAAATCAACCCATGCTAGTGAATGAATGAATTACATTTTATTTTCGTGTCAAATCTGCAAACTTCAACCTTTATGGGATGAATTGACACATTAACAAAACATTAAATGTAATTCACAATGGTAATTCAATTATAAATTATTCTTCCGGTCTCTTCTCTGCATTGTCCATCACATAATGAGTGAAAGTAACTAAGGTTATCCAAACAATAATTACATCCAAAGAGCAATAAAATAATATGCACACACACACGTTCCATCTTCAGAATCCCCCTCTATGTTTCTAACGGAGATCTCTTGTCACATGATGGCATCAGGGGCGCTGTTCAGACCGGTGTTTTCCCGCCTTTTAGCAAATGTTTGAAAATTACCTTTTATTGGGCTGCTTCATTACAGGAAGCTGCATGTTCTGTCAATATGTGTTAGCATCATCTAAACGTGATTTATGTCATTCTGAACACCGTGGTGGGCGGGGCCAACGCGCCGTGGGTGGCGGGCCAACGCGCCGTGGGTGGGCGGGCCAACGCGCCGTGGTGGGCGGGCCAACGCGCCGTGTGGGACGGGCCAACGCGCCGTCGGTGGGCGGCCCAACGCGCCGTGGGTGGCGGCCCAACGGGGTGCACACAATACGCGTGTCCAGTACATTATAACGCCGCCGATCACGTTGTCCGGAACGGGCAACTCTGTCCACGCGGTGCCTCAGACTCCGTGTGTCTGTCTCATGCTCGTGTTGGGAGGGCGGCAGGCAGAGTTCCCTTTAGGAGGACCAGTTCCCTCCGCTCTTCACCTGCTGTGGGACTCACCTGTAGCCTACTTTTGGTAAAGTAATCAAAAGGAGAAGATGACTAGAGGAAATATAGGCCTATTTCCGTACTCAGAAGTAATGAACTAGTACCGGTTTTGGAATAAATCCATTCAATACCAATCCATTCCTTTTCATTCAATAGGACTCAGGAACCAGATCAGGGAGTGTTAAACACTGGTAGCGACCAGGGCATTGTGCCAACCTGAAATGTACCAGAGACTGTTGAACTGAAGAACACATCCTGGGAGCGAACACTCGACCCAGGAATCGGGACAAACCACTACTAAAAGGTTACATAAAAGCCCTATCAGTTAACAGAAGCATTTTCAACCCAAGAAACCACATATATTATGCTTTGGTCTACATATCTCTTGTTTTTCTTCTCCTGTGCAACACGAGTCACGACTACTCTCACAGTGAATATTTGCTTGTTACAGGCTTTGCAAGAGACTCGACTAAAAAGAGTCAAAGGCTTGGATTCTGGGGGAAAAAAAGAAGAAGAAAATTTGGCCTAGTTATCTACCTTAACCTCAAATGTATCTGCTTCCTGTGGTGACTAAATCCTCGTGGAAACAGAGACAGACGTATGAAGAGATGAAAAACCCGCAATACATATATGAACATAGATTCTGCTTCTCCGCCTCAGGTCAGAGAGTAGGTCAAACTTAAGCCAGCTCACGGCTCTCTCCGGGGTTTGCTAGGGTTCACTACACCACCTGACTGGTCTGATGCCTTCACTCTCTCATTAAATGAACATTAATGTTTTCCTCGTGTCTGTTTCTCCTGAGTCTTGAGTCTCTGAAGGATGGTTAGAACTGCCTGGAAGTGGTCTGTCCCCACTGACGGGCTCTGTGGACGGTTTCTTGTGAGATAACCTCACTACAACCACAGGCAGGGTTAGGGTTAGCCCCTCACTACAACCACAGGCAGGGTTAGGGGTTAGCCCCTCACTACAACCACAAGCAGGGTTAGCCCCTCACTACTAACTACAACCACAGGCTGGGGTTAGGGTTGGCCCCCCTCACTACAACCACAGGCAGGGTTAGGTTAGCCCTCACTACAACCACAGGCAGGGTTAGGGCTAGCCCTCACTACAACCACAGGCAGGTTAGGGCTAGCCCCTCACTACAACCAGAGGCAGGGTTAGGGTTGGCCTCACTACTAACTACAACCACAGGCAGGGTTAGGCCAGCCCCTCACCACAACCACAGAGCAGGTTAGGGTTAGCCCCTCACTACACCACAGGCAGGGTTAGGTTAGCCCCTCACTACTAACTACAACCACAGGCAGGGTTAGGCTAGCCCCTCACTACAACCACAGGCAGGGTTAGGGTTAGCCCCTCACTACTAACTACAACCACAGGCAGGGTTAGGGCTAGCCCCTCACTACAACCACAGGCAGCAGGTTAGCCCTCACTACAACCACAGGCAGGGTTAGGTTAGCCCCTCACTACAACCACAGGCAGGGTTAGGGCTAGCCCCTCACTACAACCACAGGCAGGGTTAGGGTTAGCCCTCACTACAACCACAGGCAGGGCTAGGGCTAGCCCCTCACTACAACCACAGGCAGGGTTAGGGTTAGCCCCTCACTACAACCACAGGCAGGGTTAGGGTTAGCCCCTCACTACAACCACAGGCAGGGTTAGGGTTAGCCCCTCACTACAACCACAGGCAGGGTTAGGCCAGCCCCTCACTACTAACTACAACCACAGGCAGGGTTAGGGCTAGCCCCTCACTACAACCACAGGCAGGGTTAGGGCTAGCCCTCACTACTAACTACAACCACAGGCAGGGTTAGGGCTAGCCCCTCACTACAACCACAGGCAGGGTTAGGGCTAGCCCCTCACTACAACCACAGGCAGGGTTAGGGTTAGCCCCTCACTACTAACTACAACCACAGGCAGGGTTAGGGCTAGCCTCACTACTAACTACAACCACAGGCAGGGAAGTTATTAGGGCTAGCCCTCACTACAACCACAGGCAGGGTTAGGGCTAGCCCCTCACTACAACCACAGGCAGGTTAGGGTTAGCCCCTCACTACTAACTACAACCACAGGCAGGGTTAGGGGCTAGCCCCTCACTACAACACAGGCAGGGTTAGGGCTAGCCCCTCACTACTAACTACAACCACAGGCAGGGTTAGGGCTAGCCCCCACTACAACCACAGGCAGGGTTAGGGCTAGCAACTCACTACAACCACAGGCAGGGTTAGGCCAGCCCTCACTACAACCACAGGCAGGGTTAGGGTTAGCCCCTCACTACAACCACAGGCAGGGTTAGGGTTAGCCTCACTTACAACCACAGGCAGGGTTAGGGCTAGCCCTCACTACAACCACAGGCAGGTTTAGGTTAGCCCTCACTACAACCACAGGCAGGGTTAGGCTAGCCCCTCACTACAACCAGGCAGGGTTAGGGCTAGCCCCTCACTACTAACTACAACCACAGGCTGGGTTAGGGTTAGCCCCTCACTACAACCACAGGCAGGGTTAGGCTAGCCCTCACTACTAACTACAACACAGGCAGGGTTAGGGCTAGCCCCTCACTACAACCACAGGCAGGGTTAGGCTAGCCCCTCACTACAACCACAGGCAGGGTTAGGGCTAGCCCTCACTACAACCACAGGCAGGGTTAGGGCTAGCCCCTCACTACAACCAGAGGCAGGGTTAGGGCTAGCCCTCACTACAACCACAAGCAGGGTTAGGCCAGCCCTCACTACTAACTACAACCACAGGCAGGGTTAGGGCTAGCCCTCACTACAACCACAGGCAGGGTTGGGGCTAGCCCCCCTCACTACAACCACAGGCAGGGTTAGGGCTAGCCCCTCACTACAACCACAGGCAGGGTTAGGGCTGGCCCCTCACTACAACCACAACCACGGTTAGGGCTAGCCTCACTACAACCACAGGCAGGGTTAGGGCTAGCCCCTCACTACAACCACAGGCAGGGTTAGGGTTAGCCCTCACTACTAACTACAACCACAGGCAGGGTTAGGGTTAGCCCCTCACTACAACCACAAGCAGGGTTAGGGCTAGCCCCTCACTACTAACTACAACCACAGGCAGGGTTAGGGTTAGCCCCTCACTACAACCACAGGCAGGGGTTAGTTAGCCCCTCACTACAACCACAGGCAGGGTTAGGGTTAGCCTCACTACTAACTACAACCACAGGCAGGGTTAGGGCTAGCCCCTCACTACAACACAGGCAGGGTTAGGGCTAGCCCCTCACTACTAACTACAACCACAGGCAGGGTTAGGGCTAGCCCCTCACTACAACCACAGGCAGGGTTAGGGGCTAGCCCTCACTACAACCACAGGCAGGGTTAGGCTAGCCCCTCACTACAACCACAGGCAGGGTTAGGGTTAGCCCCTCACTACAACCACAGGCAGGGTTAGGGCTAGCCCCTCACTACAACCACAGGCAGGTTTAGGGTTAGCCCCTCACTACAACCACAGGCAGGGTTAGGGCTAGCCCCTCACTACAACCACAGGCAGGGTTAGGGCTAGCCCCTCACTACAACCACAGGCAGGGTTAGGGCTAGCCCCTCACTACTAACTACAACACAGGCAGGGTTAGGGTTAGCCCCTCACTGCAACCACAGGCAGGGTTAGGGCTAGCCCTCACTACAACCACAGGCAGGGTTAGGGCTAGCCCCTCACTACAACCACAGGCAGGGTTAGGGCTGGCCCCTCACTACAACCACAGGCAGGGTTAGGGCTGCCCCTCACTACAACCAGAGGCAGGGTTAGGGCTAGCCCCTCACTACAACCACAAGCAGGGTTAGGGCTAGCCCCTCACTACTAACTACAACCACAGGCAGGGTTAGGGCTAGCCTCACTACAACCACAGGCAGGGTTAGGGCTAGCCCCTCACCACAACCACAGGCAGGGTTAGGGGCTAGCCTCACTACAACCACAGGCAGGGTTAGGGCTGGCCCCTCACTACAACCACAACCACGGTTAGGGCTAGCCCCTCACTACTAACTACAACCACAGGCAGGGTTAGGGTTAGCCCCTCACTACAACCACAAGCAGGGTTAGGGCTAGCCCCTCACTACTAACTACAACCACAGGCAGGGTTAGGGTTAGCCCCTCACTACAACCACAGGCAGGGTTAAGGTTAGCCCCTCACTACTAACTACAACCACAGGCAGGGTTAGGGCTAGCCCCTCACTACAACCAGATATCAGGGACACACCCGTTCAAATTCATTCACAGAAAGGGAGAGTTAAGGATGAGAGGGATGAGGGATGAGCTTGAGAGGGCCAGGGAGAGAGGGATGAGGGAGAGGGTCGAGGGAGAGAGGGTCGAGGGAGAGAGGTCGAGGAGAGAGGGTCGAGGGAGAGCGGGGCTGGGAGAGGGTCGAGGGAGAGAAGGGGGCTGGGAGAGGGCCGAGGGAGAGAGGGGGGCTGGGTGAGGGCCGAGGGAGAGAGGGGGCTGCGTGAGGGTCGAGGGAGAGAGGGGGGCTGGGAGAAGGTCGAGGGAGAGGGGGGCTGCGTGAGCCGAGGGAGAGAGGGGGCTGCGTGAGGGTCGAGGGAGAGAGGGGGCTGCGTGAGGGTCGAGGGAGAGAGGGGGCTGCGTGAGGGTCGAGGGAGAGAGGGGGCTGCGTGAGGGTCGAGGAGAGGGGGGCTGCGTGAGGGTCGAGGGAGAGAGGGGGCTGGGTGAGGGCCGAGGGAGAGAGAGGGGGCTGGGTGAGGGTCGAGGGAGAGAGGGGCTGCGTGAGGGCCGAGGGAGAGAGGGGGCTGCGTGAGGGTCGAGGGGAGAGAGGGGCTGCGTGAGGGTCGAGGGAGAGAGGGGCTGTGTGAGGGTCGAGGGAGAGAGGGGGCTGGGTGAGGGTCGAGGGAGAGAGGGGGCTGCGTGGAGGGCCGAGGAGAGAGGGGGCTGCGTGGGTCGAGGGAGAGAGGGGGCTGCGTGAGGTCGAGGGAGAAAGGGGGCTGCGTGAGGTCGAGGGAGAGAGGGGGCTGCGTGAGGGTCGAGGGAGAGAGGGGGCTGCGTGAGGGTCGAGGGAGAGAGGGGGGCTGCGTGAGGGTCGAGGGGAGAGAGGGGGCTGCGTGAGGGTCGAGGGAGAGAGGGGGTTGGGTGAGGGTCGAGGGAGAGAGGGGCTGGGAGAGGGCCGAGGGGGAGAGGAGGGCTGGGAGAGGGTCGAGGGAGAGAGGGGCAAGGGAGAGGGTCATGAGGGAGAGAGGGGCAAGGGAGAGAGGGCAGGGAGAGGTTCGAGGGAGAGTGGGATGAGGGAGAGGGGCAGGGAGAGGTTCGAGGGAGAGTGGGATGAGTGAGAGTGGGATGAGTGGGATGAGTGAGAGAGGGATGAAGGAGAGAGGGGCTGGGAGAGAGGGGCTGGGAGAGAGGGGCTGGGAGAGGGTCGAGGGAGAGTGGGATGAGGGGAGAGTGGGATGAGGGGAGTGGGATGAGGGAGAGTGGGATGAGGGAGAGGGAGAGGGGAGACTGGGATGAGGGGGAGAGTGGGAGAGGGGATGGGGGAGAGGGGCAGGGAGAGAGGATGAGGGAGAGTGGGATGAGGGAGAGGGGAGAGTGGGAGAGAGGGATGAAGGAGAGAGGGATGAAGGAGAGAGGATGAAGGAGAGAGGGATGAAGGAGAGAGGGATGAAGGAGAGAGGGCTGGGAGAGAGGGGTTGGGAGAGAGGGGCTGGGGAGAGGGGCTGGAGAGGGTCGAGGGAGAGGGGATGAGGGGAGAGTGGGATGAGGGAGAGTAGGATGAGGGAGAGTGGGATGAGGGAGAGTGGGATGAGGGAGAGTGGGAGAGAGGGAGAGTGGGATGAGGGAGAGTGGGAGAGAGGGAGAGTGGGATGAGGGAGAGTGGGAGAGTGGGATGAGGGAGAGTGGGATGAGGGAGAGTGGGATGAGGGAGAGAGGGATGAGGAGAGAGAGGGATGAGGGAGAGAGGGATGAGGGAGAGAGGGATGAGGGAGAGTGGGATAGAGGGAGAGTGGGATAGAGGGAGAGTGGGATAGAGGGAGAGTGGGATGGGGAGTGTGTGTGGTTCCTTCCACCTCTATAGCGGCATCCATCTTAAACCAGGCCCAGCTACACCTGATCCCTGAATCCACCTGTTAAACCAGGCCCAGCTCCAGCTACACCTGATCCACCTGTTAAACCAGGCCCAGCTCCAGCTACACCTGATCCCTCTGTTAAACCAGGCCCAGCTCCAGCTACACCTGATCCACCTGTTAAACCAGGCCCAGCTCCAGCTACACCTGATCCACCTGTTAAACCAGGCCCAGCTCCAGCTACACCTGATCCACCTGTTGGAACCAGGCCCAGCTCCAGCTACACCTGATCCACCCTGTTAAACCAGGCCCGGCTCCACCTGATCCCTGAATCCACATGTTAAACCAGGCCCAGCTCCAGCTACACCTGATCCACCTGTTAAACCAGGCCCAGCTCCAGCTACACCTGATCCACCTGTTAAACCAGGCCCGGCTCCACCTGATCCCTGAATCCACATGTTAAACCAGGCCCAGCTCCAGCTACACCTGATCCACCTGTTAAACCAGGCCCAGCTCCAGCTACACCTGATCCACCTGTTAAACCAGGCCCAGCTCCAGCTACACCTGATCCACCTGTTAAACCAGGCCCAGCTCCAGCTACACCTGATCCACCTGTTAAACCAGGCCCAGCTCCACCTGATCCCTGAATCCACATGTTAAACCAGGCCCAGCTCCAGCTACACCTGATCCACCTGTTAAACCAGGCCCAGCTCCAGCTACACCTGATCCACCTGTTAAACCAGGCCCAGCTCCAGCTACACCTGATCCACCTGTTAAACCAGGCCCAGCTCCACCTGATCCCTGAATCCACATGTTAAACCAGGCCCAGCTCCAGCTACACCTGATCCACCTGTTAAACCAGGCCCAGCTCCAGTTACACTTGATCCCTGAATAACAAGCAACACCTCATTTTCACCTGATTCTCTCAATCTGAAAATGAACCACATACTGTAGAGTGAAAACATTACTTAACAGATAGTGGTTAGTTCGATAACTAGTTTCCCACAGATTGTCGGTCCAGTAAGCAACTAACTCGTTATAACTTGATGAACCAAGGAGTCATATACCAGTTGATACTGTAGCGAATTGGTTACTAATGTCAGCTCATCTGATTAGTTGTAACATTAGCTGTCGGACTTCATTAAGCAAGCTAACTTTCACGACATAAACTCAATTATTTGATCAGATGAGTTGGCTAATGTTTGCTCATCATTTCTCTGGTGAGCTAACGGAGAAGTCGATCCAGCTAGCAAGATACTTGTTCCGCCACACTTTCGCCCTCACTTAAAACTTTCCAAATGCCAGTTGTCTTTCTGCTCATGATGTACGCTTCATCACCTTCTCACCCCCGTCTCCGTGGTCAGGCTTCTCACCTAACGTTACCTCTTCGTTATCGTTCAGGGGATGCGCAGCTGTAACTGGCAAGCTGCCTTTCCAGAGCTCTCGCTGATGCTGTATCTAGTAAGTTGGTTGTCTCTTCTCTCTTCAGTTGCATGCTACGCTGCATTCTGGCTGTTATGTCAACGATTGGCTGAGCCTTGGATACAGCCAGTATTGCTCCAACACACCCCCCCGTCCAAACTTTTCTCATCAGATCTACACGAATCACATAGGTCACCTATTTTGGATTCAAAATGGCGAATTTCGCCAAAAGGTGACTAGTTTGCAACCCTGAGGGAGGAGGGAGGGAGCGAGAGAGACAGCGAGACAGCGAGAGAGAGAGCGAGACAGCGAGAGAGAGAGAGCGAGAGGGAGACAGCGAGAGGGAGACAGCGAGAGAGCGAGAGAGAGAGCGAGAGAGAGAGCGAGAGAGAGAGCGAGAGAGAGCGAGAGAGAGAGCGAGACAGCGAGAGACAGCGAGAGACAGCGAGAGACAGCGAGAGAGAGAGAGAGAGAGCGACACACACTGATTGTCAGCTCCATTCACTGAAGCTAAAAAAGACACCTCAACAACTGATGGTGGAAAATGTAAGACAAACTACATCAGATGATGGAATAGTAACAGCATTTACACTCTAGTAAACATTCCAATGCCATTACAGCCGACTCCAGGAGTGCGTCCCAAACAGCACCCTATTCCCAATTTAGTGCACTACTTTTGAACAGATCGCATAGGGAATAGAGAGCAATTTGGAGGAAGATATAGCCTACCCACACAGCATTTCCTCCAAGTAGATTCATTATAATATCATTATAGAAATGGACAGTCAGGCCTTATTTACTGAGACAGAAGTCCGTTACGGAAGCTGCACGGCCCTGAACAGACACATACTGCTTCTAATATCTCCATTTGTTTAGGTTGGAGGCTGGAAGTCCTCGTGTCAGGCTTTGACAGACAGAAAGGAGAGGGAGGAGGGTATGGGGTGGAGGGGGGAGGAGGGGAGCAGAGGGAGGAGGGTATGGGGGGTGGAGGGGGAGCAGAGGGAGGAGGGTATGGGGGTGGAGGGGGAGGAGGAGAGGAGAGGAGGGAGGAGGGTATGGGGGTGGAGGGGAGGAGGGGAGCAGAGGGAGGGGAGGGTATGGGGTGGAGGGTGGGAGCAGAGGGAGGGAGGGTATGGGGTGGGAGGGGGGAGGAGGGAGCAGAGGGAGGAGGGTATGGGGTGGAGGGGAGGAGGGAGAGCAGAGGGAGGAGGGTATGGGGGGTGGAGGGGGAGGAGGGGAGCAGAGGGAGGAGGCAATGGGTGGAGGGTGGGAGCAGAGGGAGGAGGGTATGGGGTGGAGGGGGAGGGAGGGGGAGCAGAGGGAGGGAGGGTATGGGGTGGAGGGGGAGGGGAGGGGAGCAGAGGGAGGAGGGTATGGGTTGGGGGGGGGAGGAGGGGGAGCAGAGGGAGGAGGGTATGGGGGTGGAGGGGGGGAGCAGAGGGAGGGAGGGGTATGGGTTGGAGGGGGGAGGGGAGCAGAGGGAGGAGGGTGGGGGTGGAGGGGGGGAGGAGGGAGCAGAGGGAGGAGGGTATGGGGTGGAGGGGTGGAGGGTGGGAGCAGAGGGAGGAGGGTATGGGTTGGAGGGGGGAGGAGGGGAGCAGAGGGAGGAGGGGTATGGGGTGGAGGGGGAGCAGAGGGAGGAGGGGTATGGGTTGGAGGGGGAGGAGGAGGAGCAGAGGGAGGAGGGTATGGGTTGGAGGGGGAGGAGGGGGAGCAGAGGTTGCAGGGTATGGGTTGGAGGGGGAGGAGGGAGCAGAGTATGGGTTGGAGGGGGAGGAGGGGAGCAGAGGGAGGAGGGTATGGGTTGGAGGGGGAGGAGGGGAGCAGAGGGAGCAGGGTATGGGGTGGAGGGGGGGAGCAGGGGAGGGAGGGTATGGGGTGGAGGGAGGAGGGGAGCAGAGGGAGGAGGGTATGGGGTGGAGGGGGGAGGAGGGAGCAGAGTATGGGTGGAGGGGGAGGAGGGGAGCAGAGGGAGGAGGGGTATGGGTTGGAGGGGGAGAGGGGAGCAGGAGGGAGCAGGGTATGGGGTGGAGGGGGGGAGCAGAGGGAGGAGGGTATGGGGTGGAGGGGGGGAGGGAGCAGAGGGGAGGAGGGTATGGGGGTGGAGGGGGAGGAGGAGAGCAGAGGGAGGAGGGTATGGGGTGGAGGGGGGGAGGAGGGGGAGCAGAGGGAGGAGGGTATGGGGTGGAGGGGGGGAGGAGGGGAGCAGAGGGTGGAGGGTATGGGGTGGAGGGGGGAGGGAGGGGAGCAGAGGAGGGAGGGTATGGGGTGGAGGGGGGAGGAGAGGGGGAGGAGAGGGAGGGAGGGTATGGGGGGAGGGGGGAGGAGAGGGGAGGAGAGGGGAGGAGGGTATGTGGTGGAGGGTGGGAGCAGAGGGAGCAGGGTATGGGTTGGAGGGGGGAGGAGGGAGCAGAGTAAGGGTTGGAGGGGGGGGAGGGAGGGGAGCAGAGGGAGGAGGGTATGGGGTGGAGGGTGGGAGAAGAGGGAGAAGGGTATGGGTGGAGGGGGAGGAGGGAGCAGAGGGAGGAGGGTATGGGGGGTGGAGGGTGGGAGCAGAGGGAGAAGGGGGTATGGGTGGGAGGGGGAGGAGGGGAGCAGAGGGAGGGAGGTATGGGGTGGAGGGTGGGAGCAGAGGGGAGGAGGTATGGGGTGGAGGGTGGGAGCAGAGGGAGAAGGGTATGGGGTGGAGGGGGGAGGAGAGGGGGAGGAGAGGGAGGAGGGGAGCAGAGTATGGGGGTTGGAGGGGGGGAGGAGGGGAGCAGAGTATGGGTTGGAGGGGGAGGAGGGGAGCAGAGGGAGGAGGGTATGGGTTGGAGGAGGGGAGGAGAGGGGAGCAGAGGGAGGAGGGTATGGGGTGGAGGAGGGGAGGGAGAGCAGAGGGAGGAGGGAGATTCCTGGTCTAGTATTTAGACCCAGCATTCATAGACCAGGCAGGTGGAAATTCTATCATGGCCTAGTTAGGGTTCAACAGAGGTGCACTTCTACTGACCATGATGCCAAGAAAGGAAAAACACCTCCCACCACCCCTCCAGTGAACTGACAGGAAGGAAAACAGAAGAACCAGATCTGTGCACAGACAGACGCACAGATAGCGAGAGAGCGAGAGGAACGGTAGAGAGAGAGCGAGAGAGAGAGGAACGGTAGAAGAGACAGAGAGAGATAGAGAGAGAGCGAGAGAGAGAGTGGGAGGAACAGTAGAAGAGAGAGAGCGAGAGAGAGAGTGGGAGGAACAGTAGAAGAGAGAGAGCGAGAGAGAGAGAGAGAGAGAGAGTGAGAGGAACAGTAGAAGAGAGAGCGAGAGAGAGTGAGAGGAACAGTAGAAGAGACAGAGAGAGATAGAGAGAGAGCGAGAGAGAGTGAGAGGAACAGTAGAAGAGAGAGAGAGCGAGAGAGAGAGTGAGAGGAACAGTAGAAGAGAGAGCGAGAGAGAGAGTGAGAGGGAACAGTAGAAGAGAGAGAGCGAGAGAGAGAGTGGGAGGAACAGTAGAAGAGACAGAGAAAGCCTCTTTGTCAGTGAACCCTCCTGTGTGCCAGAGCAGCGAAGGCCTTGCAGCCCCTTGGCACCTTGAAAGAGGATACCCCATTTCCTCCCCCCTCCTCTGATACAGGCCTGCTGCTCTTATTTCAGAGTGAGTTACCAGGGAGGAATCTCTATCCACACTTCACTAAGCAAGCAGCAAATCAGACGGGGTGTCTGTTCTCAATGGCATCCTACTCTCTGGTCAAAAAAGTAGTGCACTCAATAGGGATTTGGGTGGGTGGGTGGGTGGGGGGGACAGACAGCCAGAAGAGCAGGCAAACCTCACGAGACTGGAGAACAGAGACATCATAGAAACAGATTGGACTGTACGTACTGACGCGCACGCAGTCAGGAACACCATCAAACAGCCGAAGAGAAGACGAGACATGTTGAGCTTCTGTTACGTTTCCGATACGAGACAAACAAAGACAAAAATGAATCGGTTCTAGAACGTGTGTTACTTCTGTCAAAGTAGGTCTCACGGATCAAGTCTGTGTCAACCCAGCCGATGCCCCCCGCACCGATAGCGCGAGGGTAACCACGACCACTTCACATAGCCTGCACTGGCAATCTGGGCTGCGTCACGTCAGCGCCCCACGAATGCTGCATCATGAACCTTCCAGAAGGACAACCGTCCCTGCAGCATTCCACCAATCAGGTCTTTCAGGTAGAGTGGCCAGACGGACGCCACTCCTCATTAAAAAAAATAAAAAAAATAAAAAGGCACACGACAGCCCGCTTGGAATTTAAAGACTCTCAGACGATGAGGAAGAGAAGGGAGAGGCGGGCCTTGCAGCGCGTTAAGCGTCACAAAATAAACCCAAGTTCTATTTTAGCGCCCGGCTACGCAGTCGCTCGTTGACTAACATGTTTGTGTACATATATCTTTTGCAATGCTCACGCAAGAGATGCGAGTGGTGTGGTCACCATGTAACTTACATAATCAAACATGGGTTTTCCTTTATTCTGAGTATGTGTATAATTAATAAGTGTTTGACTGATTGAACAAACAAATTTTTTTTTGTACGTTTCCTATCAGCCCTTTTGGTCTTCCAACATCAACTGAAAACTGTTTTTACCACATTTACCATCTACTGTTTTGTCTTTGACTTTTTAGGAAACTAAAAAAGAAGCATGCCCTCATCAAACCCCCAACCCTAGCTCACCAAGACCCCCATCTAACCCCCCCAACCCTAGCTCACCAAGACCCCCATCTAACCCCCCAACCCTAGCTCACCAAGACCCCCATCTAACCCCCCAACCCTAGCTCACCAAGACCCCCATCTAACCCCCCAACCCTAGCTCACCAAGACCCCCATCTAACCCCCAACCCTAGCTCACCAAGATCCCCCATCTAACCCCCAACCCTAACTCACCAAGACCCCCCATCTAACCCCCCAACCCTAGCTCTACCAAGACCACATCTAACCCCCAACCCCTAGCTCACCAAGACCCCCCATCTAACCCCCAACCCTAGCTCACCAAGACCCCCATCTAACCCCAACCCTAGCTCACAAGACCCCCATCTAACCCCCAACCCTAGCTCACCAAGACCACATCTAACCGCCCAACCCCTAGCTCACCAAGACCACATCTAACCCCCAACCCTAGCTCACCAAGACCCCATCTAACCCCCCAACCCTAGCTCACCAAGACCCCCCATCTAACCCCCCCAACCCTAGCTCACCAAGACCCCATCTAACCCCCCAACCCTAGCTCACCAAGACCCCCATCTAACCCCCCAACCCTAGCTCACCAAGACCCCCATCTAACCCCCAACCCTAGCTCACCAAGATCCCCCATCTAACCCCCAACCCTAACTCACCAAGACCCCCATCTAACCCCCCAACCCTAGCTCACCAAGACCACATCTAACCCCCCAACCCTAGCTCACAAGACCCCCATCTAACCCCAACCCTAGCTCACCAAGACCCCATCTGCCCCCCAACCCTAGGCCACCAAGACCCCCATCTAACCCCCCAACCCTAGCTCACCAAGACCACATCTAACCGCCCCAACCTAGCTCACCAAGACCACATCTAACCCCCAACCCTAGCTCACCCAACACCCCCATCTAACCCCCAACCCTAGCTCACCAAGACCCCATCTAACCCCCCAACCCTAGCTCACCAAGACCCCCATCTAACCCCCAACCCTAGCTCACCAAGACCCCCATCTAACCCCCCAACTCCTAGCTCACCAAGACCCCCATCTAACCCCCAACCCTAGCTCACCAAGACCACATCTAACCGCCCCAACCTAGCTCACCAAGACCACATCTAACCCCCCAACCTAGCTCACCAAGACCCCCATGTAACCCCCAACCCTAGCTCACCAAGACCCCCATCTAACCCCCCCCAACCCTAGCTCACCAAGACCCCATCTAACCCCCCCCCCAACCCTAGCTCACCAAGACCATCTAACCGCCCCAACCCTAGCTCACCAAGACCACATCTAACCCCCAACCCTAGCTCACCAAGACCCCATCTAACCCCCAACCCCTAGCTCACCAAGACCCCCCATCTAACCCCCCCAACCCTACTCACCAAGACCACATCTAACCGCCCAACCCTAGCTCACCAAGACCACATCTAACCCCCCAACTCCTAGTCATGCCAAGACCCCCATCTAACCCCCCAACCTAGCTCACCAAGACCCCCATCTAACCCCCAACCTAGCTCACCAAGACCCCATCTAACCCCCAACCCACAAGCTCACCAAGACCCCATCAACTTCCCCAACCCTAGCTCACCCAGACCCCCATCTAACCCCCAACCCTAGCCTACCAAGACCCCCATCTAACCCCCCCCAACCCCTAGCTCACCAAGACCCCCATCTAACCCCCAACCCTAGCTCACCAAGACCCCATCTAACCCCCCAACCCCTAGCTCACCAAGACCCCCATCTAACCCCCCAACCCTAGCTCACCAAGACCCCCATCTAACCCCCAACCCTAGCTCACTCAAGACCACATCTAACCGCCCCAACCCTAGCTCACCAAGACCACATCTAACCGCCCCCAACCCTAGCTCACCAAGACCCACATCTAACCCCAACCTCTAGCTCACCAAGACCACATCTAACCCCCCAACCCTAGCTCCCAAGACCACATCTAACTCCCAACCCTAGATCAGCAGACCCCCATCTAACCACCCCAACCCTAGCTCACCAAGACCACATCTAACCCCCAACCCTAGCTCACAAGACCCCCATCTAACCCCAACCCTAGCTCACCAAGACCACATCTAACCGCCCAACCCTAGCTCACCAAGACCACATCTAACCGCCCCAACCCTAGCCCACCAAGACCATCTAACCGCCCCAACACTAGCTCAGCAAGACCCCCATATAACCCCCCAACCTAGAGTACCAAGACCCCACACTCTAACCCCCCCAACCCTAGCTCACCAAGACCCCCATCCTAACCCCCCAACCCCTAGCTCCCCAAGACCCCCATCTAACCCCCCAACCTAGCCCACCCAAGACCCCCTCTATCTAACCCCCAACCCTAGCTCACCAAGACCCCCATCTAATCCCCCAACCCTAGCCTCACCAAGACCTCCATCTAACCCCCAACCCTAGCTCACAAGACCACATCTCCCGCTCCAAAGCCCCTAGCTCACCAAGACCATCTAACCACCCCAACACTAGCTCAGCAAGACCCCATATAACCCCCCAACCTAGAGTACAAGACCCATCTAACCCCCAACCCTAGCTCACAAGACCCCCCATCTAACCCCCAACCCTAGCTCACCAAGACCCCCATCTAACCCCCCAACCCCTAGCTCACCAAGACCCCCATCTAACCCCCAACCCTAGCTCACCAAGACCCCATCTAACCCCCCAACCCTAGCTCACCAAGACTGACCCCCTCTAACCCCCAACCCTAGCTCACCAAGACCCCATCTAACCCCCCCAACCCTAGCTCACCAAGACCCCCATCTAACCCCCCCAACCCTAGCTCACCAAGACCCCATCCCCAACCCCCCCCAACCCTAGCTCACCAAGACCCCCCCATCTAACCCCCCCCAACCCTAGCTCACCCAAGACCCCCATCTAACCCCCCAACCCTAGCTCACCAAGACCCCATCTAACCCCCCAACCCTAGCTCACCAAGACCCCCATCTAACCCCCCCAACCCTAGCTCACCAAGACCCCCATCTAACCCCCAACCCTAGCTCACCAAGACCATCTAACCCCCCAACCCCAGCTCACCAAGACCACATCTAACCCCCCAACCCTAGCTCACCAAGACCCCCATCTAACCCCAACCCCTAGCTCACCAAGACCACATCTAACCCCCCAACCCTAACTCACCAAGACCCCCATCTAACCCCCAACCCTAGCTCACCAAGACCCCCATCTAACCCCCCAACCCTAGCTCACCAAGACCACATCTAACCCCCCAACCCTAGCTCACCAGACCACATCTAACCCCCCCAACCCCTAGCTCACCAAGACCCCCATCTAACCCCAACCCTAGCTCACCAAGACCACATCTAACCACCCCCCAACCCTAGCTCACAAGACCACATCCAACCGCCCCAACCCTAGCTCACCAAGACCCCCATCTAACCCCCAACCCTAGCTCACCAAGACCACATCTAACCCCCAACCCTAGCTCACAAGACCCATCTAACCCCCCCAACCCTAGCTCACCAAGACCCCCATCTAACCCCCCAACCCTAGCTCACCAAGACCACATCTAACCCCCCAACCTAGCTCACCAAGACCCCCATCTAACCCCCAACCCATATATCACCAAGACCCCAAGCCCACCCCCCCCAACCTAGATCACCAAGACCCCATCTGACCTCCCCCAACCCTAGAGTACTGACTCCAGCCAATACTAAAACAGACTAGCCAGCGTTGTTTACATTTTTGTCAGATGAGATTAAAGCTCCAGGGATCAGAAGACTGTGATGTAAATACAGCCAATCATATTCCACCTTTCATCAAACACAAAAGACACGTGAGTTTGAACAGGGAGAACAAAATGAGTCAAAAGAACAAAGATACAAAAGATGTGTTTGAACTGAGGACAGACTGAGGACAGGCTGGAGGGCTGCAGGAGACAGACAGAGGACAGGCTGCAGGGACAGACTGAGGACAGACAGGAGGGACAGACTGAGGACACTGAGGACAGGCTGAGGACAGGCTGCTGAGGACAGCAGAGGGACAGGCTGCAGGACAGGCTGAGGACAGAGAGGACAGGCTGAGGACAGGCTGCAGGGACAGACAGCAGGACAGGCAGAGGACAGACTGAGGGACAGACTGAGGGACAGACTGAGGACAGGCTGAGGACAGGCAGGACAGGCTGCAGGAGGCAGAGGACAGGCTGACAGACAGAGGACAGACAGAGGACAGGCTGAGGACAGGCTGCAGACAGACTGAGGGGACAGGCTGAGGGACAGGCTGAGGACAGGCTGCAGGACAGACTGAGGACAGGCAGAGGACAGACTGGAGGACAGACAGGAGGTCAGACTGAGGACAGACTGAGGACAGGCTGAGGACAGGCTGAGGACACAGACTGAGGACAGACAGAGGACAGACAGAGGACAGACAGAGGACAGACAGAGGACAGACAGAGGAGGTGGGCTGAGGACAGGCTGAGGACAGGCTGAGGGACAGGCTGAGGACAGGCTGAGGGACAGGCTGCAGGGACAGGCTGCAGGGACAGGCTGAGGGACAGACTGAGGGACAGGCTGAGGGACAGGCTGAGGACAGACAGAGGACAGACTGAGGGACAGACAGAGGGACAGAGCTGGAATGATGACAGACAAGAGGACAGATTGAGTGGACAGACTGAGGGACAACTGAGGACAGACAGAGGGACAGGCAGAGGGACAGACTGAGGGACAGACTGAGGGACAGACTGAGGGACAGACTGAGGGACAGACTGAGGGACAGACTGAGGGACAGGCTGCAGGGACAGGCTGAGGGACAGGCTGCAGGGACAGACTGAGGGACAGACTGAGGGACAGACTGAGGGGACAGGCTGAGGACAGACTGAGGGACAGGCTGAGGGACAGGCTGCAGGGACAGGCTGAGGGACAGACAGAGGACAGGCAGAGGACAGGCTGAGGGACACCTGAGGGGCAGGCTGAGGGACAGGCTGAGGACAGGCTGAGGGACAGGCTGAGGACAGACTGAGGACAGACTGAGGGACAGACTGAGGACAGACAGAGGACAGACAGAGGGAGACAGAGGACAGGCTGAGGACAGGCTGCAGGACAGGCTGAGGACAGGCTGAGGACAGACAGAGGACAGACAGAGGACAGGCAGAGGACAGACTGAGGGACAGACTGAGGGGCTGAGGACAGGCTGAGGACAGGCTGAGGACAGACTGAGGACAGGCAGAGGACAGACTGAGGACAGGCTGAGGGACAGGCTGCAGGACAGGGCTGAGGGACAGGCTGGAGGACAGGGTGAGGACAGGCTGAGGACAGACAGAGGACAGACAGCAGGACAGTGAGACAGGCTGAGGACAGACTGAGGACAGGCTGAGGACAGGCTGAGGACAGACAGAGGACAGGCTGAGAGTGAGGACAGGCTGAGGAACAGGCTGCAGGGGGTAGTAGGCTGAGGACAGGGTGAGGACAGGGTGAGTGACAGGCTGAGACAGACAGAGAAGGCTGAGGACAGGCTGAGGAGGCTGGAGGACAGACAGAGGACAGACAGAGGACAGACAGGACAGACAGAGGACAGACTGAGGACAGGCTGGAGGACAGGGTGAGGACAGACAGAGGACAGACTGAGGACAGACAGAGGACAGACTGAGGACAGACTGAGACAGACTGAGGACAGACTGAGGACAGACTGAGGACAGACAGAGGACAGACTGAAGACTGACTGAGGACAGGGCAGAGGACAGGGTGAGACAGACAGAGGACAGACAGAGGACAGGCTGAGGACAGGCTGAGGACAGGTTGGAGGACAGACTGAGGACAGACTGAGGACAGACAGGGACAGACAGACAGAGGACAGGCTGAGGACAGACTGAGGACAGGCAGAGGACAGACAGAGAGACAGGCTGAGGACAGACTGAGGACAGACTGAGGACAGGCTGGAGGACAGACTGAGGACAGACTGAGGACAGACTGAGGACAGACTGAGGACAGACTGAGGGACAGGGTGAGGACAGATGGCTGAGGACAGACAGAGGACAGGGTGAGGACAGGCTGAGACAGACAGACAGACTGAGGACAGACTGAGGACAGGCTGAGGGACAGACAGAGGACAGACAGAGACAGACAGAGGACAGACTGAGGACAGACTGGAGACAGGCTGGAGGACAGACAGAGGACAGGCTGAGGACAGGCTGAGGACAGGCTGAGGACAGACAGAGAGACAGGTTGAGGACAGGCTGGAGGACAGGCTGAGGACAGGCTGAGGACAGACTGAGGACAGACTGAGGACAGACTGAGGACAGACTGAGGACAGACTGAAGACTGACTGAGGACAGGGTGAGGACAGACAGAGGACAGACAGGCATTCAGAGGACAGGCTGAGGACAGACTGAGGACAGACTGACAGGAGACTGACTGAGGACAGGCTGAGGACAGACTGAGGACAGGCAGAGGATGACTGAGGAGAGACAGGCTGACAGAGACAGACTGAGGACAGACTGAGGACAGACAGAGGACTAACTGGGGGTGAGGACAGACTGAGACAGGGTGAGGACAGACTGAGGACAGGCTGAGGACAGGCTGAGGACAGGCTGAGGACAGGCTGAGGACAGACAGAGGACAGACAGGACAGGCTGAGGACAGACTGAGGACAGACTGGAGTGACAGACTGAGGACAGACTGAGGACAGGCTGAGGACAGGCTGAGGACAGACAGAGGACAGGGACTGAGGACAGAGGGCTGAGGACAGACTGGAGGACAGGGGCTGAGGACAGACTGAGGACAGGCTGAGGACAGGGACTGAGGCAGGCTGAGGACAGACAGGACTGGGACAGACTGGGGACAGATCAGTGACAGACTGAGGACAGGCTGGAGGACAGACTGAGGACAGACTGAGGACAGGCTGAGGACAGACAGAGGCAGACAGAGGACAGACAGAGGACAGGCTGAGGACAGGCTGGAGGACAGACAGAGGACAGGCTGAGGACAGGCTGAGGACAGACAGAGGACAGGCTGAGGACAGGGGTGAGGACTGGACTGAGGACTGGCTGGAGGACAGGCTGAAGACTGGGAGACAGACTGAGGACAGGGTGAGGACAGGCTGAGGACAGGCTGAGGACAGACTGAGGACAGGCTGAGGACAGACTGAGGACAGACAGAGGACAGACAGAGGACAGGCTGAGGACAGGCTGAGGACAGGCTGAGGATAGAGGACAGGCTGAGACAGACTGAGGACAGACTGAGGACAGACAGAGGACAGGGTGAGGACAGGCTGAGGACAGACTGAGGACAGACAGGAGGACAGGCTGAGGAGAGACAGAGGACAGGAGGACAGGCTGAGGACAGACTGAGGACAGGCTGAGGACAGACTGAGGACAGGCTGACAGGGTGAGGACAGGCTGAGGACAGACTGAGGACAGACTGGAGGACAGACTGAGGGACAGGCACAAGACAGGCTGAAGACAGAGGACAGACAGAGGACAGACTGAGAGACAGACAGGCTGAGGACAGGCTGAGGACAGACTGAGGACAGACTGAGGACAGGCTGAGGACTAACTGACAGACAGACAGACTGAGGACAGGCTGAGGACAGACAGGGTGAGGACAGACAGAGGACAGACTGAGGGACAGACAGGTGAGGACAGGCTGAGGACAGGCTGGAGAGACAGACTGAGGACAGGTGAGGACAGACTGAGGACAGGGTGAGGACAGGAGAGGACAGGCTGAGGACAGGGTGAGGACAGACTGAGGACAGGCTGAGGACAGACTGAGGACAGACTGAGGACAGGCTGAGGACAGGCTGAGGACAGGCTGAGGACAGGCTGGAGGACAGGCTGAGGACAGGCTGAGGACAGACTGAGGACGGGGTGAGGACAGACAGGGTGAGAGGCAGGGGCTGAGGACAGGCTGAGGACAGACAGAGGACAGACAGAGGACAGACAGAGGACAGACAGAGTGAATGGGTGGCGGAGGACAGACAGAGTGACAGGCTGAGGACAGGCTGAGGACAGAGACACACAGACAATGCAGCAGCAGCTGGGGCTACTCCTGTAGACAAGTGAGTCAGATTAGACCCGTAAAGGCATCAGAGAGCTCTGGAGACCCCAGAGAGAAGAGGTGAAGGACCTGCAAAAAGGCGTCAGAGAGCCTGGAGACCCCAGAGAGAAGAGGAAGACCTGCAAAGGCGTCAGAGAGCTCTGGAGACCCCAGAGAGAAGAGGAAGGACCTGTAAAAGGCTATCAGAGAGCTCCGGGAGACCCCCAGAGAGAAGAGGAAGGACCTGTAAAAAGGCCCAGAGAGCTCTGGAGACCTCAGGAGAAGAGGAAGGACCTGTAAAAGGCGTCAGAGAGCTCCGGAGACCCCAGAGAAGAGGAAGGATAAAGCTGACAGGGATCAGGGAAAGAAGGAACGTACGTGGTCTCTATTGAGCCCTGAGTTGAGGGTCTCGCTGCTCGTCTCAGGTTTATGCACACTCCTCATAGCCGGAGGTCAAGTCTGTTGGTACCATCATGCCATCTCCTCATCACTTCACTTATTTGGCTTGACAAATGGCATAAACAGATCTGTGACCAGGCGCTTGCGTCCTCACCAGAGCACTCATTGGCAAGGCCCATATCTATGATTAAAGTTGTTGGCGTTGGTGAACGGCCTATTTACAGACGAGGCTGGTGAACTTGAACATGTCCCTGTTCTTCCATGGCCTGCATCCTCACCAGACATGTTACCCATTGAGCATGTTTGGGATGCTCTGGGTCGACGTGTACGACAGCGTGTTCCAGTTCCCGCCAATATCCAGCAACTTCACACAGCCATTGAAGAGGAGTGGGACAACATTCCACAGGTCACAATCAACAGCCTGATCAACTGTATGCCAAGGTTGTAGCACTGCATGAGGCAAATGGTGGTCACACCAGATACTGACTGGTTTTCTAATCCACGCCCCTATTTTCATTATTTTAAGGTATCTGTGACCAACAGATGCTTATCTGTATTCCTAGTCATGTTAATGCTTCATAATAGTTATCAAAATGAAAGAGTGAATCAACCAGCGAATATATCACACAGTGGCAGGCAGTTATCAGTGGGCAATCTCCATTTTCAAAACCTAGACCAAAATAAAAATAAAAAAATGAAAAATCATGTTTTAAACCATTTCACATGCGTTTTATATTGAAAGTGAACAATGTTTTCTTGCTTCAATAGAGTGATCGGTGTAACTACAGTTCTCCTTGACAGAAAAATCCATTAGTGCAACACATTCAGATCAGATGACAACAGGAAATAGCTTCATTTTCATCAGATGACAACAGGAATAGATGATCAGATGACAACAGGAAATAGCTTCATTTCCTTCAGACGACAACAGAAGTGCAATGCTATTTGGCAGACGGCCAACACAAGGAGCTTAATGGAAAACGCCTTTCCACATTTCTACAGGTTTATCATAGAAAGAATAGAGCCCGCTACATTTCCTTATGTTTTGCTTGAAGATAATCTTGCATTTAACTGGAGAAATGAGTCTAGACCGAGAGAAAAGTACCGGAGAACAGTAGCTACACCAAATCAGAGCGCTGTCTGCTGATCAGATGAGAATGGTGGTTCTGATCAGATGAGAATTCACTAATGGTGGTTCTGGTCAGATGAGAATTCACTAATGGTGGTTCTGGTCAGATGAGAATTCACTAATGGTGGTTCTGGTCAGATGAGAATTCACTAATGGTGGTTCTGATCAGATGAGAATTCACTAATGGTGGTTCTGATCAGATGAGAATTCACTAATGGTGGTTCTGATCAGATGAGAATTCACTAATGGTGGTTCTGATCAGATGAGAATTCACTAATGGTGGTTCTGGTCAGATGAGAATTCACTAATGGTGGTTCTGGTCAGATGAGAATTCACTAATGGTGGTTCTGGTCAGATGAGAATTCACTAATGGTGGTTCTGGTCAGATGAGAATTCACTAATGGTGGTTCTGATCAGATGAGAATTCACTAATGGTGGTTCTGATCAGATGAGAATTCACTAATGGTGGTTCTGGTCAGATGAGAATTCACTAATGGTGGTTCTGGTCAGATGAGAATTCACTAATGGTGGTTCTGATCAGATGAGAATTCACTAATGGTGGTTCTGGTCAGATGAGAATTCACTAATGGTGGTTCTGATCAGATGAGAATTCACTAATGGTGGTTCTGATCAGATGAGAATTCACTAATGGTGGTTCTGATCAGATGAGAATTCACTAATGGTGGTTCTGATCAGATGAGAATTCACTAATGGTGGTTCTGAGAGGGAGAAGTGCAACTGAAACACAAAATGTGCCTGATGCCGAGCAGAAAATTACAATAAGTCGTTTTAAATCTGCACTTGCAACAACAACAAACGCAGCGAGATACTCGTTCTCTTTGTTGGGTTTTTGTGTGTGTATTTTTTTTCTCTCTCAGAATTGTGCATTAACGTGGTCCCTGTAGAACCTCCTCTTACGTTGTGGACTTCAAAACGAGCCGAAGAAGAAGAAGGAAGTGAGTTCTGGAAAGATGGACCATCACAGACTAGTATGTATGAACCTAACTTCACATTGAATCTATACGCTGCAGTTTCCCGGTAGTCTTACCGCTGATGAACTGCTATGGCTTCCTCTCAGGATATCAGATAGTGACACTCTGCCTGTCAACACATTTCAGCCTGACTAATTTGCTTGGAAGGCTAGTGGTATGAAGTATATAAGAATTAATATAGTATCTCCCATAATATTATTATATATATATAAGTCTGACCATCTCAGCTGCTGTAGTATTAACTGGCGGGGACTTTAGGAAA
>NW_027010777.1:0-28684 GCF_036934945.1 Oncorhynchus masou masou | reverse complement strand
CTCTCAGTTCTCCAGAAGTGCATAATTATGGTGCCCACTGTGTTGACATCACAGCACAGTTATCCTTCCATCTTCTCTTTCCCTCCACCTCTCTGTAGAGACAAATCTTCATTAGGCCTTAGTTACAGCCAATCTCCATTCTATCACCTTGTCTTTCTATAGAACAGCTAACAACACCCCCAACCTTTCACATATATATGTCTGTTCTGATGGATCAACGTTTCAGCATCACTGTGCCTTCTTCCTGAAGAAGAAGTGAGGACGAACCATTGATTTACCCAATAAATGACTGGGAGTTTATATGTGGGGTTTGTGACTCTTTATGTTTTATTCGCCGTTAGTCAGCACCTCCACAGAAGAAAAACAATTCTGGGTGTGCGCCCATGTTCTGATGGAACAAACAACTTTTACAGGCTGTATCACTGCCTGGTATGGCAACCGCAGGGCTCTCCAGAGGGTGGTGCAGTCTGCCCAACGCATCATCGGGGGCAAACTACCTGCCCTCCATGACACCTACAGCATCCGATGTCACAGGAAGGCCAATAAGATCATCAAGGACAACAACCACCCGAGCCACTGCCTGTTCACCCCGCTATCATCCAGAAGGCGAGGTCAGTACAGGTGCATTAAAGAGACTGAAAAACAGCTTCCATCTCAAGGCCATCAGACTGTTAAATAGCCACCACTTGGCAGCTTCCATCTCAAGGCCATCAGACTGTTAAATAGCCACCACTAGGCAGCTTCTGCCCGGTTACGTAACCCTGCACCTTAGAGGCTGCTGCACCATATACATAGACATGGAATCACTGGCCACTTTAATAATGGAAAACTAGACACTTCAATAATGTTTACATATTTTTGCTTTACTCATCTCATATGTACAATTGAAGTCAGAAGTTTAAAGTCATTAAAACTTGTTTTTCAACCACTCCACAAACATCTTGTTAACAAACTATAGTTTTGACAAGTTGGTTAGGATGGCACAAGTAATTTTTCCAACAATTGTTTACAGACAAATTGAATTCACTGTATCACAATTCCAGTGGGTCAGAAGTTTACATAAGTTGACTGTGCCTTTAAACAGCTTGGAAAATTCCTGAAAATGATGTCATGGCTTTAAAAGCATCTGATTGACTCAAATTATGTCAATTAGCCTATTGGAGGTGTACCTGTGGATGTATTTCAAGGCCTACCTTCAAACTCAGTGCTTCTTTGCTTGACATCATGGGAAAATCTAAAGAAATCAGACAAGACCTCAGAAAATATTTTGTAGACCTTCACAAGTCTGGTTCATCCTTGGGAGCAACTTCCAAACGCCTCAAGGTACCACGTTCATCTGTACAAACAATAGTACGCAAGTATAAACACCATGGGACCATGCAACCGCGATACCGCTCAGGAAGGAGACGTGTTCTGTCTCCTAGAGATGAACGTACTTTGGTACGAAAAGTGAAAATCAATCACAGAACAACAGCAAAGGACCTTGTGAAGATGCTGGAGGAAAAAGGTACAAAAGTATCTATATCCACAGTAAAACAAGTCCTATATCGACATAACCTGAAGGGCCGCTCAGCAAGGAAGAAGCCTCTGCTCCAAAACCACCATAAAAAAACCCAGACTACGGTTTGCAACTGCACATGGGGACAAAGATCATACTTTTTGGAGAAATGTCCTCTGGTCTGATGAAACAAAAACAGAACTGTTTGGCCATAATGACCATCGTTATGTTTGGAGGAAAAAGGGGGAGGCGTGCAAGCCGAAGATCACCATCCCAACCGTGAAGCACGGGCGTGGCAGCATCATGTTATGGGGGTGCTTTGCTGCAGGAGGGACTGGTGCACTTTACAAAATAGATGGCATCATGAGTAGGGAAAATGATGTGGATATATTGAAGCAACATCTCAAGACATCAGTCAGGAAGTTAAAGCTTGGTCACAAATGGGTCTTCCAAATGGACAATTACGCCAAGCATTCTTCCAAAGTTGTGGCAAAATGGATAAGGACAACAAAGTCAAGGTATTGGACTGGCCATCACAAAGCCCTGACCTCAATCCCTTAGAAAATATGTGGGCAGAACTGAAAAAGCGTGTGCAAGCAAGGAGGCCTCCAAACCTGACTCAGTTACACCAGCTCTGTCAGGAGGAATGGGCCACAATTCACCCAACTTATTGTGGGAAGCTTGTGGAAGGCTACCCGAAACGTCTGACCCAAGTTAAACAATTTAAAGGCAATGGTAACAAATACTAATTGAGTGTATGTAAACTTCTGACCCACTGGGAATGTGACGAAAGAAATAGTCTGAAATAAATAATTCTTCACATTCTTAAAATAAAGTGGTGAGCCTAACAGACCTAAGACAGGGAATTTCTACTAGGATTAAATGGCAGGAATTGTGAAAAACCGAGCTTAAATGTATTTGGCTAAGGTGTATGTAAACTTCCGACTTCAACTGTATTCTATTCTACTGTATTTTAGTCAATGCAACTCCGACGTTGCTCATCCAAATATTTATATATTCCTTAATTCCATTCTTTACTTTTAGATTTGTGTGTATTGTTGTGAATTGTTAGATATTGCTGCACTGTTGGAGCTACGAACACAAGCATTTCGCTATATCCGCAATAACATCTGCTAAACATGTGTATGAGACAAATAACATTTGATTTTGATTTGTTCTCCCTGGCTGGGCTTCATGCCTGGTAGAGGGGCACCACTCTGTTGATGGCCTGCCGGCATATGGGGCAGATGGGCTGAGGCAGGGCCTGGTAGCAGCTGTAGCAGCAGCACACGTGCCCACAGTCCAGTAGCACACAGCTACGGAGCTGGGTCAGGCAGATCACACAGTCATTCTCCAGGGGCGTCTCCTCCTCCCTAGACCCCTGTTGTGTAGCCCCAGACCCCCCGGCGCCCAGTCTCTCAAACTCCCTCTTCAGACGTTCCTGTTCCCAGCAGACCCTCAGGCTGCGGTAGTAGCGGCAGCCCACCCAGAGGAGGACGGCGGCCCCGGCCAGGGCAAACACAGAGGCCAGGACCCGCCAGACCACCGCCTGGTCTTCCTGCTCCAGCCGCAGGGTCTCAAAGTCTGCTGTGCTTAGGAAGTACTCTGAGCCATCGGTGGGCGGGCGGAGCTTCAGCACCCGGTCCGTGTCCAGGATGAGCTCGCCTACACCTGTAAGAGTAGCGCCAACCTGGAAATACAGACCGACACAAATTAGTCAGGATTATTCATGCTCTTTGGAGCACTATTCAGGGGCAATAGTGGTGATCTCATCCTAAACACAATGGAATGTTTTGGGATGTTATTGTGGAATTTTTGAATTGAAGATGTAACAGGTAATTTATCAGTGGTAAAATGATCAAACCAAACTAAATCTCACCTTGAGCATTTCCTCAGTCTCCAGCTGGCCTTTGGGCTTCTCTCCACTGAGGTACTGTCCAACGATGTCGGTGAAACCGTAGGTGGCCTGGTGGAACTTCTCATGGAGGATCTCCATCTTCAGCTCTGAGGCCTCCAGGGGACACAGCACCCTCACATTGGCCTGGTCCGACCCCACCAGGCTGAAGGGGACAGTATTCACCCTCTGGTGCAGCACACACTCACTGTCCATCCTACACAGGAAAGGGGGGGCACAGTATTCACCCTCTGGTGCAGCACACACTCACTGTCCATCCTACACAGGAAAGGGGGGGCACAGTGAGTAAGGTGTTTTGTGTGGTGATCTGATAGGTTATAATTAGTGATGTATATCTGTTGAGACTAAATGTCAGACGGCTCCTAGTCATATTACAGTTGATAACAAAATGATGATACAGATTAAACTAGTCTTTCACATGATATTTGGAGTGTCAGTCAAGAGTGTTTCTACCAGGTGTGGGCCAGGCTGTTCCACACCAGCTTGTGTTCCCTTAGCATGAGTTTCTGCACTACCCCTACGCTGCCTTCCTGGTACTGACTCCTTAGAGGCTCCCCCACAGGCTGCACTGCTCCTATACACACACACACACACACACACACACACACACACACACACACACACAATGGATAGAGCCATTAATTACGTAGGTGAGAGAGAATAGGTTTCACTCATTATCATAATAATATGATTATAGTGATACATTCAGAAATGTTACCCATTCACACAAATAACTTTACCTTCGATGACAACATACTGCAGACACTTTCCCGGTGTCACATTCAAAAGGTCTGCCAGTTTCCCATCCAAATTCATGTGGGGTGCCTCCTGAAACAACAAGCAAAAAGAAAAGCCTGTCATTCCTATGAAAATTCTCATGTCTCCTAAAAAAAAATCATGGTTTTGCACTCTGTTTACAATGTTATTCAATCCGGATTGCGGAAGATCCTTGTTAAAGCGCAATTAACATTTAAAGGTCATTTCCTTTAGAGCCGACATATGCAGCGTGTAGCCTCTACCGTGAATGCAGTCTCTGCGAAAGCTGAAACATTGCCTTTAAAATTTTGATTGTGCTTTTGCGTGGATCTTCAGCGATACGGATAGAATCTAGGCCATAGTCTGAAGGAATAGAAACAGGGCAGGCTACTAACATTGAGCTTGTCCACCGATTTCCTCTTTTTCCTGTAGATGTAGAAGAAGAGGCCTGATATGGCCAAGCTGGTGCCTAGACACAGCCCCTCCACCGTCCTCACTGGAAACTCCTCCATCCCCCAACACACTCTCCACACAGTCTCTTCTCACCTCCCTTGTAATAGGGCTACAGTACAGAAACAGACTGCCAAACATGTGATGTAATATGAAGGAGGTTCTTTAGCATGAATGCAAGATGCCCACGCATCACTCTGACAAGCTGCAATTAAATCCGCAGCTGCCGGATTCTCTTTGAGATTTTCAGTGAAATGCTTGAAAATGTCTATAATTTTCTGTATGCCATCAAAGTGGCACAAGGCTGGTTGCTATTTCTGTTCAGCACTTTGACAGTAAACTGAATTAGGCTACTCAGAATACAAAGAGTCACAAAATGTTGGGTTATTCACATATGATTGGGTTATATAACCCAAACTTTACAGTCTAAGAAACTTGATTTCAAACAATTCTAGTATTACACTGATTCAGTCAGATAAATTATGACTATTTACATATTCACTGCCTTCACCCACAAGCACAACAAAGTTGAAAATTGTTTTATTTCATTGATGATTTACAAAATCGGTAGGTGGCATTTTATAAAGCTTTTTTACATGTTTTTTTTAATACAAAAGGGGTAACGTTACCTATCTCTCTTTCTAGATGTTTTATGTAATATGATGACAGTGTTTGAATTCAAATACCAATTGCTGACTTAGGTGATTAGCGAATACAATTATAGGGTTGATTGACCATGTTATTTTGGGCCAAGCTAACTAATTAGAACAACCGGTAGTTTAAATACATATGAACCAGTAAAGCCATTTCTGATGTAACGTTAGCCGACACAGATCTACATGTAACGAAATATCTCGTTGAACATTGACATTATGCTATCTAATATAGCTAGCTACTTATAAATAATAAAAGTATAAATTAAAGTTGATGGCTGGCTCACTGAGAGGCTAGAAATAAACATTACACAGTTGGTTAGCAAATGTTTAGTTAGCTGGAAAACCTACCATTGACCTTTAAAACATCTTATTTGGTTAGTCATAAATGTGGTCTATGTCCGCAAAAGTCAGACCATAACATGACAATAGTATTTGTACACTCTTCTGCAACGGTCAATACGTCAAATTGAACTTAATCAATCAGTATTGTCATTTTTTACCTTTGAAACCGCTCAAGTTATCATCCCCGGAAGAATGGCTATTTTTGTTTTGGTCATATGACATGTTCCACTTCCTTGAAGCCACCATGTATCTTCGGGTGAAGCATTCCTGAATCATGTGACGGGGTACTTATAAGTCCCGTCACATATTGTCAGTTATTTTTTATTTATTTTTAACATAAAAAAGCATATTTGGTACTGTCGTTGGTAGAAATGGCAGGAGGTGTGAGGAAAAAGTCGTCCCCTGGTCCACGGTCTAGAGTGTGGGCGCCACTTCGTACACTATGGCAGGAGAAACATTTGATCGTATTCAAGGCAGAGTACACAATACTGGTCGCCTCTGTTCTGTGGTTCCTGGAGATCGGAATAAACATATGGGTCATCCAAAAAGTTGCATGTAAGTATTAGTAGCATGCTAGCAGTTTAGCCAGTTAGCTTGCCCCTGCATTGCAATGAACGTAGCTCGCTAGCTAACAGCTAGTGTTTGCCGCTAGCCTCTGTAGTGCCACTTGTTAAAGTGACTTTACAGCCACAGCGTGATTACGTTCCCTTCCTAGGGATGGTGTTGCCTAGTATGAATGAAATATGTTTACAAAAGTTGTGCCAATTTCTGTTGCCAACACAAGAATGTGTAAGATAGACAACCAGGAATTTGAAAGCAACAATGGTAGTTTGTTAATATAGTCTACTGAACTTTTGACACAGTTCCTGCAGTTTCCCTCTTGTTTATAATTTTTTTTCTTCGCAGTAACGTTAGTTGCTGCTGATTGTTCTGTCACCTGATTCTTTAGGTACCTTCCACAACCCCGTTTGTTGAATGCATATTTCCAAGTTATTGCAAATGCCACCTGTCACTCATTGGTGAATGTCTCCTCATGCAGACACAGAGATCGACTGGAAGGCGTATATGGATGAGGTAGAGGGAGTCATCAACGGCACCTACGACTACACCCAGCTCAAAGGAGGCACAGGCCCGCTGGTGTAAGTTCCACTAACCTATTTGTGCTGGCACTTTCTAAGTTAAGGAACCAGGATCCAGGACCAGGATTGGCCTTCATCACTGAACCCCATGACAAATCATTACAACTATGTTTGTGTACCTGCAGTGTGACATTTCTTAACATGAACAAAATTAGTCTTGCAACTGACTTCCGGAAACTACCATTCCAGATACCCAGCAGGATTTGTGTACACCTTCACAGCGCTGTATTACATCACCAACCATGGGGTGAATATTTGCCTGGCCCAGTACCTGTTTGCTGTTTTCTACCTGCTCACCCCTGCTGCTCGTCTTCAGGATCTACCACCGCACCCAGAAGGTCAGCTAGGTCTAAATAGTTACCCAGAGAACAGTCTTTATCTACAATTTGCTCTCTCAATATTAGAGTATCAAGTCCCAACTTAAACCAGTTTGAACTGGAATATTCTGTTTCCTATGACAATCTCTGCATGAGAAAATCCTGCACTGTAAAAGGCTATTCACTTTTCTTTAGATGCCTGCCTGTCTGTTTGTCTGCCCTCTCCAGAATCCTCATTCACAAAACATTCTGAAGTTATTTTCTTGGAAAATCAATTAGTCTTAAGATATTGTTCAAAAATTGCACTTAGAAACTATCTTATGAACTTATTTTTTTCTTAAGAAGCTTAAGTGTTTGCGTAAGAAGTGTTTTGTGAATCTGGGCCCAGGTTCCTCCCTACGTATTCTTCTTTGTGTGCTGTGCCTCCTACCGGATCCACTCCATCTTCGTCCTGCGTCTTTTCAACGACCCTGTAGCCATGATGATGTTGTTCGGTGCTGTCAATCTGTTCCTGGATGGCCGCTGGACTCTGGGCTGTGGCCTCTACAGGCAAGTATGAACCCTGGTCCTGCACAATTGGAGCCGATCTCAGCTTAGTTCCACCTGGATCAGATCAGTTCAAGTTTAGCTTGGTTCAGTTCAGTGTGGGCAAATACGGCTGCGTTTTATAGAGGCAACCCAATTCTGATCTTTCTTTCACTAATTGGTCTTTTGACCAGTCAGATCAGCTCTTTTGCCAACAATAGGGCAAAAGATCAGAATTTGGCTGCCTGTGTAATTGCAGGCTATGGGATACAATAGCACTCTTAATTTAGATTGGCAGAACTGAGTTGCCCAACTCAACATCTATGGCTACGTTGTCCCGTCACATGGTGAATGACAACTTCCTCTCCCATTTTTGTGGACAGTTTAGCAGTGTCTGTGAAGATGAACGTGCTCCTGTTTGCCCCGGGCCTCCTCTTCCTCCTGCTGTCTGAGTTTGGCCTGATGAGGGCCATACCCAAGCTCTCTCTCTGTGCTGCCATCCAGGTTAGGACCTCCTTCATCTGATTTAACTGTTACATTTAGATTTTAGACACAGATGAATGTCATAGCATTGACTATCTTTAAATGTGAAGACTATATATTATCAAATCAATTCTTTATGTGTAATTATTCCGTAATTCAACGGAGCACGGAATAGGAATTAACTAGGAAGTTGGGGCATCATGGGAAAATGTTGTTTATAGAGTGTCAATTTTCCAAATATAAAACTCTTCAGATATTTTAATACCTTATTTATTAGTCACTTATTAATGTATTCTTACCTCATCAGTCTCATTCCTGAATGTCGCAAACCCTTGGATATCTGCACGAACCCTAACACAAATCATGAATCAGCGATATAGAAATTGGCTTAATTATTTATTTACTAAGTAACTTACTCACAGAATTACATAAACACACACACACACACACACACACACATATAGGTCATACATTGGTTACTGACATGATAGAAAAGTCCCTAGTGGGCTAAGCTGATATGACGGCTTGTTAGACAAAGGAAAGGGGTGGGGACAGTTCGAGAGTGGGGAAACTCAGAGGATTCACTGTAATACAGTGGAGAACTACGCTCATGAAATGCTAATAGTTCTAACATGAACAGCCGCTTATTTGAAAATAAATTGACATATTTACGAGTGTATGCCTTTGCTGTCCCTATCTGCGATCGCCGGTCCGTCTGATGGATAGTCGACAGGAAGCCTCTGGTTTGTCCACCAGAGATCAAAGTCTGTCGGAGTTGTAGGTTGTTATAATGGGTACTTCAGAGTACCATTTGGAAATGTTCGTAGATCGGCTGCGTTTACCAGACTAAAGTATTTAAACAGCTGCAGCCTGAATAATTGGTCTTTAATTTGTAGATTTCTTCACCATTTCAACATGTAACGACAGCTCCTTGTTTTCTGATCTTGTCCTCTGGTAGAGTTGTGATTTAAATCACTTCACACACCAGCGTCACCTGGCATGTTTTGGTCTCTAGAGTGATAGCCATTCCAACGTGGGGACCTTGTCCCTGTGTTCTCTTGATTACAGTTTGTAGATTTCTTAACCATTCAAGGCGGCCGGCTTACCATAGGTCTCTTTGGCAGAGTTGCCAACCATTTCAACATGTAGCTACCGCTTCATGTTTTCTGATCTAATGTAAATTTGGTTGGAAGTGGCTTTTATACTAGAGTAGAAATGGGGGAGTTCCATGATGTAATGTCTGGGCTCACGGTATACACCCAAAAGGGCCACGTCGTGATATGGTTCTTGTCTCCAGAGTTCCATCCCATCTCCACATTGTGAGGACAATCAGGTTTTTCCTACTCTATTTCCATTCTGTTCATTGTCCATCTTTACTCCACCTCCCCTCACTTCTCTCCCTATCACAGATATTGTTGGGCCTACCCTTCCTGATGGAGAATCCCATTGGCTATATGACCCGGGCCTTTGACTTGGGTCGTCAGTTTATGTTCAAGTGGACAGTGAACTGGCGCTTCCTGCCTGAGTGGCTTTTCCTAAGTCGCTACTTCCATCTGGTGCTCCTGGCTGCCCACCTGCTAGCCCTGCTACTGTTTGCCCTGCGCCGCTGGAAGAGGTGAGAGATGTGGCTACTGGGGTTATCACTAGGATTAGATATTTTCATGGTCAAGGTGAAATTATTGGCCACTAGTGTAGCCTAAAATAAACCACACAGCCTAACTGACAAGCACACCAATGCTTGAGTCTGGCTATCTCTGATTTTTGTTGTTACGGGACATGCATTTTGATTTTATTAAACCAACTCATTTTCCCCTCAGGCCTGGAGAGAGCGTCATGGAACTGCTGAAGGAGCCAGGCAAGCGAGTCAACCCTGCCCAGAAACTCACCTCGGATCATATCCTTTCCTCAGTCTGTGTCTCTGGAGCCATGAGTAGAAACACTGTACCATTATGGTGTTTTCTATATCTCTAACTCTTATCTTATTAGGTCTGTCTCTATGGCCATAAAGTGCCAGGGTCTAGTATATCACTAAAGAGGGCTATTGGTGGGTTAAAGTGTTCCAAAAGCCAATTATATTAGACCTTAACAGCTGATCACAGATGGTGCTGATCCTCTTCACGTCTAACTTCATCGGCATATGCTTCAGCCGCTCGCTGCACTACCAGTTCTACGTCTGGTACTTCCACACCCTACCTTTCCTTCTCTGGAGTGGAGGAGTCAAGAAGCTGGCTCACCTACTCAGGTAAGAGGGGACGGGACATACCTTTGGCTACAATGTTGGGAGCAGAATTAGGAACCATAAAATATGAGCCTAGATGTGTCAAAATACCTGTTATTGTCACTGTGTTCTTCTGTTATGTCTAACGTGGTGTTTCTGTGGACAGGGTTTTGATCCTCGGCCTGGTGGAGCTGTCGTGGAACACCTACCCTTCTACTACACACAGTTCAGCTGCCCTCCATGTCTGTCATCTCATCATGCTGCTCTCCCTGTGGTTCGCCCCCCAGGTAGAGGAGAAGACCAAGAGCAAGTGAGCTTTTCCCTTAGGAGACCCTCCTGTCGAAGGGTTCTGGTCGACCATCTCCACTCTGCTCTCACCCCAGGCTGGTTCTCACCCTTCACCACGTCTTGCCCATCTCGCTGTAGCTCTGTGCTAATGTATAGCATAACGTACAGGTGGGAGAAGGTACAGCGTGAGACTGCATGTGGAAGGTTCGTGGGGTGGGAGGAGGCCCGAAAACAATTAGGATTCTCAGGTTAAAGAATTAAATCTAATTTAGGTTGGGGTCTCGTTGTGAGGAGAAATGCTGAATGCTTTGCTGTATTGTTGATAAGACATCTTAAGTAAGGGTCTCTTACTTCCAGTATGTATTTTTTATGGAGAAACTGCCTTTAGCCCATAATTTGTCCTGTTAAGTATTATCACTGGTCTTGGTGATAGTAGAGAACAGTCAAACTGTTAGTACAGTAGTTCCTCATCCTGGCAATCAGCTGGTCTGAACTTCTGTTACTGGACTATTTGTTGATGTAAACATCCTGGTTTGCTGTAGCTCAGTTGGTAGAGCATAGCGCTTGCAATGCCAGGATAGTGGGTTTGATTCCAGGGACCACCCATGTGTAAAGAATATATGTTTTTAATGTATGCATGACTCAGTCCTTTTGGATGGAAGCATCTGCTTAATGGCATATTATATTGAAGATGGTTTCTATGTTTTTTTTTTAATGAAGCTTTAAATTGAACTGCAATAAGCTTTTGGTACCACCCATTGGGCACAATAGGAATGACGTAGCCTAGCTACCACAAGGCTTACTATAGGCTAATACATAATAAATGGCATTTCATATCACAATATGACCATGCAAAACTAAGCTGTTGACAATCAAGGTTCTGTCGATTTGTTAAAACAAAATTCTAATAGTTTGGTTTTCAGTGTGGTGTGCAGTAGACTAAATAGAAGGCCAGTTTCCTGCACCTGGATTACGCCTACCCCTTGTCAACACGCACTGAAGTTATTTTAGTCTAAGAATAGCGGTAGTTCAGTGAGCTAATGTTGATATTTTGGTGAACTGTGCCTTTTAATATGAATACCGAACTGTACCTTTTAAGTATCTCTTTTTTAATGTGCTGCTATAGATTATGTGTAGCGTAGTTTAATGTTCATATTTGTTTGCTGATATACAGTTGGAATCAGTTTACATACACTTAGGTTGGAGTCATTTACTCGTTTTTCAACCACTCCACAAATTTCTTGTTAACAAACTCAGTTAGGACATCTACTTTGTGCATGAGACAAGTAATTTTTCCAACAATTGTTTACAGACAGATCTGTACAAACAATAGTACGCAAGTATAAACACCATGGGACCACGCAGCCGTCATAACGCTCACGAAGGAGACGAATTCTATCTCCTTGAGATTAACATACTTTGTTGTGAAAAGTGCAAATCAATCCCAGAACAACAGCAAAGGCCCCTGTGAAAATGCTGGAGCAAACAGGTACAAAAGTATCTATATCCAGTAAAACTAGTCCTGTATCGACATAACCTGAAAGGCCGCTCAGCAAGGAAGAAGCCACTGCTCCAAAACCGCCATAAAAAGCAAGACTACGGTTTGCGACTGTACATGGGGACAAAGATTGTACTTTTTTGAGAAATGTCCTCTGGTCTGATGAAATAAAAATATAACTGTTTGGCCATAATGACCATCGTTATGTTTGTTGGAAAAAGGGGAGGCTTGCAACCTGTTTGAACACCATCCCAGCCTTGAAGCACGAGTGGTGGCAGCATCATGTTATGGGGGTGCTTTGCTGCAAGAGGGGCTGGTGCACTTCACAAAATAGATGGCATCATGAGGCGGGAAATTTTGTGGATATATTGAAGCAACATCTCAAGACATCAGCCAGGAAGTTAATGCTTAGTTGAAAATGGCTCTTCCAAATGTCAAATCTTCCGAAGTTGTGGCAAAATAGCTTAAGGTCAACAAAGTGAAGATATCGGAGTGGCCATCACAAAGCTGTGTCAGGAGCAATGGGCCACAATTCACCCAACTTATTGTGGGAAGCTTGTGGAAGGCTACCCAAAACGTTTGACCCAAGTCAAACAATTCTAAAGGCAATGCTACCAAATAATAATTGAGTGTATGTTAACGTCTGACCCACTGGGAACGTGATGAAAGAAATAAAAGCTGAAAGAAATAATTCTCTCTACTATTATTCTGACATTTCACATTATTAAAATAAAGTGGTGATCCTAACTAACCTAAAACAGGGAATTTTACTAGGATTATATATCAGGAATTGGACAAAACTGATTTGAAATGTATTTGGCCAAGGTGTATGTAAGCTTCCGACTTCAACTGTATGTTTTGATTTGCATGAGTGTTTGTGTTACAGAGATTGGAGATTTATTCTGTTGATAAAGAGAAAATAAAATGTGTAAAGAAATGAGAATTGAATGTATTTCAGTCAGTCATTTGATTCTACACTTTAATGCAAGTTAGACATACTGCCTATTTAATAGGTAATTCAGCTCTGATTTATTTGAGCAGTAACTCAAACTCAAATAAAAGTAAAACTTCAGAGATGATTTATCTAATTCGATGGCTTTAAAATGATCTTTTAACTGGTAAATATGGCATTAGATTCGTAGACAGGGCACAAAGGCATTAGTAACAGACACCAGAGCTGTAAATATCATTTTTCAACCTGAACCTAACTCAAATTTAAGGTGGGATTCCCACCAAAGTTATGGTAGGAGAAACACTGGTGACATGTTTCTATGGATTAATCGTCACTACCATCACTTCACATGTGGTGAAAGTAGTTCCACAGATTGTGGAGGTTTTAACATGGTGACTGTATGTGGTGACATGTTTGGGATTGTAGCAGAGCATGTTGAGCTGGCTGTTCTCATCCCAGTAGCAGAGCAGCAGGAACAGCTGCCTGGCATGTCCACCCCCCACACACACACACACACCCACACACACCTGAGAGGGAGGCATATACTCTAAGAAAATACGGTGCTATCTTGGACCTAAAAAGTTATTTGATTTGGCTGTACCTGTAGGTGAACCCTTTGAAGGACCCTTTTCGGTTCCCATTTTCCACCATAATTTGCAAATAAATTCATAAAAAATTCTACAATGTGATTTTCTGGAGAAAAAAAAATCTCATTTTGTCTGTCATGGTTGAAGAGTACCTATGATGACAATTACAGACCTCTCGTCTTTTTAAGTGGGAGAACTTGCACAATTGGTGGCTGACTAAATACTTTTTTGCCCCACTGTAATCCATATCGTGTATGTATGTACAGTCATTACAGTAGATCCAGCCTTTGCCTGACAGGTCTTAGGGACCTTTTTCTAGCCTCTGCAACATCATTGCTGTGATTCTCACACATACTACTGTGTATTTCCCCATTTGTTCACCCAAGTTAATGATTTGCATTCCCCACTAGGGGGCAGTGATGCCACTTCTCTCACCTTGGGCTACAGTCTCTCCTCCTCACCCAAGAACTCTGGTTCCACCTGTCACACTGGCAACGCCCTGTAGGAGCCTCCTGCAGGCTTGGGGGCCAAAACCAAAGCACCTGGTATACTAACAAAATAACCTCTTATTCAGTTAATACAGAGACAGCAGTACAGTCTTTAAAGGAAAGAAGAATACCTAGTCAGTTCTACAACTTGTATGCATTCATTCTGAAATGTGTCTTCCACATTTGACCCAACTGTGTCCTTCCGTATCTAAGCTGGAGTTAACCTGAGGAGTTAACCTGAGTTAGTAACTACACACCACAATCAAAAGCTATTTAACTAATTGAATTGTTGCCAGGGCCACAGGCAAGAGTAATTGAAAAAGCCAATTGACAGACAGTGCGTTGTCTTCTCAGAATGCAGCTACCTCTGTCTGGCAGGGACAGACCAGACTCTGTCCCAGGTTCACCCACCCACACGTTATTACCACAATAATGATGGTTGAATCTACAGTATCAGTTTTCATCAATAGTAGGTTGTAAATGCTCAATGTTCACAATTCTACTGATGTCATTCTACCAGCTTCCATCAGACAGTACCTACCTGGCAGCACAGGTGTTCCTGTGGACCAGCTTCAGCACCCTGAATGTATTCACAGGCCTGGGTCAGGGTCACATGGCGAGAAGGGGAGGGACAGAAGGGTTACTCCCTATTGGAAAATATTGAAGGACACATTATATATATTCCCCCGTAGAATAAATTAAACAGACATAATCCTATATTAATGATATTAGAATGTAATCCAGCCCTGTCCAACCAGGAATACGAACCTAAAGCCCATAGCACATGCACCTGCCCAAAACCAAATCACAAAATGGACACATCAATTTTAACATGTGAAGAGACAGCATTGAAAAAGTTAATCTTTCATGTAATAAATAATCCTTGGTTCCTGCCTGTGCTTGGTAAAGGTATGAGGGGAGAGCAACATGACCCCTTCCTCAGGACCATCTGTCAGAGCGGCCAGAATATGTTCTATTAGTTATTAAGACAGGAGCGTGTGCCAGAGACATGCAGGAACAAACCCTATGACCTATGCATATGTAACGTGTGTAACGTGTCTGCATCTCAATAGTCTAAGGGCGCTATCACCTTGTCTTCTTTCTCAGTCTGCACTTTTTAACCACTGAAGGAGAGGACAAGGAGAGGAAGAACCGTTTAAGATGCATCCCATCGGTTTTTGGCCTGTACTTGGAATATTTTGTTATTGCACTATCCTTCCCCCAGTTTAGAAAAGGATCCATTAAATAAAATATTAGATGTTTCTAATTCGTCTTAAAGATAGTTTTGGATAAGAGAAGATACATTATTTCATGTTAAATGTGGTGATTTTGTAATTGTATGTTGATATAATTAATGAGATGTTTAACAATGACCGGCTCCAGTCCTGCACAGACAAGATGTTTAACAATGACCAAACCAGTCCTGTACAGACAAGATGTTTAACAATGACCGGCTCCAGTCCTGTACAGACAAGATGTTTAACAATGACCGGCTCCAGTCCTGTACAGACAAGATGTTTAACAATGACCGGCTCCAGCCTGTACAGAGCAGAATCCTGCACAGACAAGATGTTTAACAATGACCGGCTCCAGTCCTGTACAGACAAGATGTTTAACAATGACCCGCTCCAGTCCTGTACAGACAAGATGATGTTTAACAATGACCCGCTCCAGTCCTGTACACGTCCATGCTTAACAATGACCCGCTCCAGTCCTGTACAGACAAGATGTTTAACAATGACCCGCTCCAGTCCTGCACAGACAAGATGTTTAACAATGACCGGCTCCAGTCCTGCACAGACAAGATGTTTAACAATGAGTGTTGGAGTGTTTATGGAGTGTTGTGTTTATGGAGTGTTGTGTTTATGGAGTATTGTGTTTATGGAGTGTTTATGGAGTGTTGTGTTTATGGAGTGTTGTGTTTATGGAGTATTGTGTTTATGGAGTGTTGTGTTTATGGAGTGTTGTGTTTATGGAGTGTTGTGTTTATGGAGTGTTGTGTTTATGGAGTGTTGTGTTTATGGAGTGTTGTGTTTATGGAGTATTGTCTATTTTGTTTATGTCACCAACTCACGCAGCCCCCAGTCCAGGAGTTACACTACCCAACGTCCCTGCCTTCCACACACTGGCATAGACTGGCAAAGAGGAGTGATAGACTGGCAAAGAGGAGTGATAGACTGGCAAAAGAGGAGTGATAGACTGGCGAAAGAGGAGTGATACTGAGTGATAGACTGGCAAAGAGGAGTGATAGACTGGCAAAGAGGAGCGATACTGAGTGATAGACTGGCAAAGAGGAGCGATAGACTGGCAAAGAGGAGTGATAGACTGGCAAAGAGGAGTGATAGACTGGCAAAGAGAAGCGATACTGAGTGATAGACTGGCAAAAGAGGAGTGATAGACTGGCAAAGAGGAGTGATAGACTGGCAAAGAGAAGCGATACTGAGTGATAGACTGGCAAAGAGGAGTGATAGACTGGCAAAGAGGAGTGATAGACTGGCAAAGAGGAGCGATACTGAGTGATAGACTGGCAAAGAGGAGCGATACTGAGTGATAGACTGGCAAAGAGGAGTTATAGACTGGCAAAGAGGAGTGATAGACTGGCAAAGAGGAGTGATAGACTGGCAAAGAGAAGCGATACTGAGTGATAGACTGGCAAAGAGGAGCGATAGACTGGCAAAGAGGAGTTATAGACTGGCAAAGAGGAGCGATACTGAGTGATAGACTGGCAAAGAGGAGTGATAGACTGGCAAAGAGAAGCGATACTGAGTGATAGACTGGCAAAGAGGAGTGATAGACTGGCAAAGAGGAGTGATAGACTGGCAAAGAGGAGTGATACTGAGTAATAGACTGGCAAAAGAGGAGTGATAGACTGGCAAAGAGGAGTGGGAGAAGAGAAAAAGAGGGGTGAGGGATGGAAGGGGATGGGAGGAGCGAGTGAGCAGAGGCCAGATTAATAAAAGGACATCAAAGGCAGATGGAGGGATGGGATGAAAGAGCGCCGCCCATTTGTCCCATGCCATCCCTCTCCACTCCGCTCTGCCTCAGCTGGCTTACAGATCTCAGGACCATTGTGCTGTACGGGTGTATGGAGGGGGCTGGGCCAACACATACACACACACAACAGTACAAGCACACAGCACTGCAAACTTATGAACAACAAAGAGACAAGCATACACAAACACACATTCACACACACACATGGTCACACACAATCTCACACGTATGTTGTTGGCAGTGTGAACCCTGCTGTTAGCGTTGGCCTGTGGTGAGGGTCGGGGCGGGCACCTTTGATGCTGTCCCGTTACGAGTCATGCCGCGCTTCATTGTTCAGCCGCTCACTTGGCTTGAAGATGACTCTAATTTGCCTCTGGGTTGTCAGATGTTTGCTTAGCATGGACCTCTAGCTAGACTGTGACCCACGTCCGCTCCACTAACAGTCTGTGTGTGGGTGTACGGAACATTGTGTCTGTCGGTGGTATACTCATCTGAGGTTGGCGTTAGTGTCAGCTTTGATGTACAGTTCTAGTCAAAACTTTGGACACACCTACACATTCAAGGGTTTTCTTTAAATGTACTATTTTCCACATTGTATAATATTAGTGAAGTCATCAAAACTATGAAATAACACATGGAATTATGCAGTAACCAAAAAGGTGTTAAACAAATCAAAATATATTTTATATTTTAGTTTCTTCAAAGTAACCACCCTTTGCCTTGATGGCAGCTTTGCTGCATTCTCTCATGATTCCATATGTGTTATCTCATAGTTTCGATGTCTCACTATTATTCTACAATGTAGGAAATAGTCAAAATAAAGAAAAAACCTGGAATGACTAATAAATCTTGGTCGATCAACAGCCTATCAACCAAACAATCGACCTGTCGACTAATTGGGATCAGCCAGTAAACATAGGCAAAAAAATTAATAGTTAGTCAAGAACGTCCTAGAGAACATGTGAACTGCCTAACCAGCTCTGCTACAGCGAGTAAAATGATCAGAGTGAGGTGTGCTCTCATTTGTGTCTGGAAGTAGCTAGCAAACTAGCTAACTTTGGCCTGTTAGCTTGGGTGCTTGGTTGGGACTTTAGCCTGTTAGCTTGGGTGCTTGGTTGGGACTTTAGCCTGTTGGCTTGGGTGCTTGGTTGGGACTTTAGCCTGTTAGCTTGGGTGCTTGGTTGGGACTTTAGCCAGTTAGCTTGGATGCTTGGTTGGGACAAGCATGCAGTGGCAGACAAGCTGCAGAAAGAATGGTAGCTTACAATTCCCCATAATTTATCAGTGCAATTTTAAGGGCCAACTAGCTAAAAGGTTTGAGAGGGTTTATCTAATGTTCCCTCGTTAGATTTCAGCTCATCTTGCTCTGGCTAGCATTAGTTGTTGATCCTACCTTTTCATGGTTATTCGATAAATAATACTGTAAAGTTCCTGAAGTTAAGAGGACTCCCGTGGTATTTAGCGACATATTTGCAGAAATTCAGGTTTATTTTGTGGCTTTTGGCGAATGTGCTCTAGTGATCTAAAGTCTCGCTGTTGCAACTGCCTGTAAACACACAGTCCAGTTCAAAGTGAATGATGGCAGGCCCATGTGGGAAGTGGCTTGTTTGTAAACTCAGCAAAAAATAAACGTCCCTTTTTCAGGACCCTGTCTTTCAAAGAAAATTCTTAAAAATCTGAATAACTTCACAGATCTTCATTGTAAAGGGTTTAAACACTGTTTCCCGTGCTTGTTCAGTGAACCAGAAACAATTAATGAGCATGCACCTATGGAACGGTCATTAAGACTTTAACAGCTTACAGACGGTAGGCAATTAAGGTCACAGTTATGAAAACTTAGGACACTAAAGAGGCCTTTCTACTGACTCTGAAAAATACCAAAAGAAAAATGCCCAAGGTCCCTGCTCATCTGCGTGCACATGCCTTAGTTATGCTACAAGGAGGCATGAGGACTGCAGATGTTGCCAGAACAATAAATTGCAATGTCTGTACTGTGAGACGCCTAAGACAGCGCTACAGGGAGACAGGACGGATAACTGATCGTCCTCAGAGTGGCAGACCACGTGTAACATCACCTGCACAGGAGCGGTACATCTGAACATCACACCTGTGGGACAGGTACAGGATGGCAACAACAACTGCCCGAGTTACACCAGGAACGCACAATCCCTCCTTAAGTGCTCAGACTGTCCACAATAGGCTGGATTGAGGGCTTGTAGGCCTGTTGTAAGGCCGGTCCTCACCAGACATCACCGGCAACAACTTCGCCTATGGGCACAAACCCACAGTCGCTGGACCAGACAGGACTGTCAAAAAGAGCTCTTCACTGACGAGTCGCGATTTTGTCTCACCAGGGGTGATGGTCAGATTCGCGTTTATTGTCGAAGGAATGAGCATTACATCGAGGCCTGTACTCTGGAGCGGGATCAATTTGGAGGTGGAGGGTCCGTCATGGTCTGGGCTTGTTGTCATTGCAAGCAATCTCAACGCTGTGTGTTACGGGGAAGACATCCTCCTCCCTCATGTGGTACCCTTCCTGCAGGCTCATCCTGACATGACCCTCCAGCATGACAATGCCACCAGCCATAATACTCGTTCTGTGCATGATTTCCTGCAAGACAGGAATGTCAGTGTTCTGCCATGGCCAGCGAAGAGCCCGGATCTCAATCTCATTGAGCACGTCTGGGACCAGTTGGATCGGAGGGTGAGGACAAGGGCCGTTCCCCCAGAAATGTCTGGGAACTTGCAGATGATTTGGTGGAAGAGTGGGGTAACATCTCACAGCAAGAACTGGCAAATCTGGTGCTCGCTTGTCAGAATTGTTTTTTTAAAGTGTAATATTCTTCCTCGGGTGTATGTGTTCATATTTTAGTTAGATTTTGTGTTGCTAAATGCTATCAGTTCCACTTTAAATGACACCACTTCAAATTAGTAGATTCTACTATTTATGCCACACCGTTGTTGACAGGTGTATAAAATCGAGCACAAGCCAGACAAACATTGACATTAGGATGGCCTTACTGAAGAGCTCAGTGACTTTCAATGTGGCACCATCATAGGATGCCATGTTTCCAAAAAGTCAGTTCCTCAAATTGCTGCCCTGGTAGAGCTGCCCCGGTCCACTGTAAATGCTGTTATTGTGAAGCGGAAATATCTAGGAGCAACAACGGCTCAGCCGCAAAGTGGTAGGCCACAAAAGCTCTCAGAACGGGACCGCAGAGTGCTGAAGCACATACCACGTAAGAATTGTCTGTCCTCGGTTGCAACACTCGCTACTGAGTTCCAAACTGCCTCTGGAAGCAACGTCAGCACAATAACTGTTCGCCAAAAAACAAACAACTTTTGACTGGTACTGTAGGTTCTGGTACAGCCGTCTCAAGAACCTGTGTGATGGGTGTCTGAACATCCAGCGCGAAGTTTAACTTATGATTTTCAAAGGAAAAATACAACTAAACACAAAGTTTCAATTTAGAAGTGACTTTAATTACAATGAAAATCTGTGTCCTACCCTTCATTTGACATATTTGTAATACCTCACAGATTGGATGGGCTAGGAGTTATAATAGATTATAGATAGGGCCAGGAGTTATAATAGATTATAGATAGGGCTAGGAGTTATAAAACCTTATAGACAGAGCTAAGAGTTATAATACCTTATATATAGGGCTAGGAGTTATAATACCTTATATATAGGGCTAGGTGGTATAATACCTTATATATAGGGCTAGGAGGTATAATACATTATAGATAGGGCTAGGAGTTATAAAACCTTATAGACAGAGCTAAGAGTTATAATACCTTATATATAGGGCTAGGAGTTATAATACCTTATATATAGGGCTTGGAGGTATAATACCTTATATATAGGGCTAGGAGTTATAATACTTATATATAGGGCTAGGAGTTAAAATACCTTATATATAGGGCTTGGAGGTATAATACTTATATATAGGGCTAGGAGGTATAATACCTTATATATAGGGCTTGGAGGTATAATACCTTATATAGGGCTTGGAGTCATAATACCTTATATATAGGGCTAGGAGTTATAATACCTTATATATAGGGCTAGGAGTTATAATACCTTATATATAGGGCTAGGAGTTATAATACCTTATATATAGGGCTTGGAGTCATAATACCTTATATATAGGGCTAGGAGTTATAATACCTTATATATAGGGCTAGGAGTTATAATACCTTATATATAGGGCTTGGAGTCATAATACCTTATATATAGGGCTAGGAGTTATAATACCTTATATATAGGGCTAGGAGTTATAATACCTTATATATAGGGCTAGGAGTTATAATACCTTATAGACAGGGCTTGGAGGTATAATACCTTATATATAGGGCTAGGAGTTATAATACCTTATATATAGGGCTAGGAGTTATAATACCTTATATATAGGGCTTGGAGTTATAATACCTTATAGACAGGGCTTGGAGTTATAATACCTTATAGACAGGGCTAGGAGTTATAATAGAACGGGACCGCAGAGTGCTGAAGCACATACCACGTAAGAATTGTCTGTCCTCGGTTGCAACACTCGCTACTGAGTTCCAAACTGCCTCTGGAAGCAACGTCAGCACAAGAACTGTTCGCCAAAAAACAAACAACTTTTGACTGGTACTGTAGGTTCTGGTACAGCCGTCTCAAGAACCTGTGTGATGGGTGTCTGAACATCCAGCGCGAAGTTTAACTTATGATTTTCAAAGGAAAAATACAACTAAACACAAAGTTTCAATTTAGAAGTGACTTTAATTACAATGAAAATCTGTGTCCTACCCTTCATTTGACATATTTGTAATACCTCACAGATTGGATGGGCTAGGAGTTATAATAGATTATAGATAGGGCCAGGAGTTATAATAGATTATAGATAGGGCTAGGAGTTATAAAACCTTATAGACAGAGCTAAGAGTTATAATACCTTATATATAGGGCTAGGAGTTATAATACCTTATATATAGGGCTAGGTGGTATAATACCTTATATATAGGGCTAGGAGGTATAATACATTATAGATAGGGCTAGGAGTTATAAAACCTTATAGACAGAGCTAAGAGTTATAATACCTTATATATAGGGCTAGGAGTTATAATACCTTATATATAGGGCTTGGAGGTATAATACCTTATATATAGGGCTAGGAGTTATAATACTTATATATAGGGCTAGGAGTTAAAATACCTTATATATAGGGCTTGGAGGTATAATACTTATATATAGGGCTAGGAGGTATAATACCTTATATATAGGGCTAGGAGTTATAATACCTTATATATAGGGCTAGGAGTTATAATACCTTATATATAGGGCTAGGAGTTATAATACCTTATATATAGGGCTAGGTGGTATAATACCTTATATATAGGGCTAGGTGGTATAATACATTATAGATAGGGCTAGGAGTTATAATACCTTATATATAGGGCTTGGAGGTATAATACCTTATATATAGGGCTAGGAGTTATAATACCTTATATATAGGGCTAGGAGTTATAATACCTTATATATAGGGCTTGGAGGTATAATACCTTATATATAGGGCTTGGAGTCATAATACCTTATATATAGGGCTAGGAGTTATAATACCTTATATATAGGGCTAGGAGTTATAATACCTTATATATAGGGCTAGGAGTTATAATACCTTATATATAGGGCTTGGAGTCATAATACCTTATATATAGGGCTAGGAGTTATAATACCTTATATATAGGGCTAGGAGTTATAATACCTTATATATAGGGCTTGGAGTCATAATACCTTATATATAGGGCTAGGAGTTATAATACCTTATATATAGGGCTAGAGTTATAATACCTATATAGAGCAGGGCTTAGGAGGTATAATACCTTATATATAGGGCTAGGAGTTATAATACCTTATATATAGGGCTAGGAGTTATAATACCTTATATATAGGGCTTGGAGTTATAATACCTTATAGACAGGGCTTGGAGTTATAATACCTTATAGACAGGGCTAGGAGTTATAATACCTTATAGACAGGGCTTGGAGTTATAATACCTTATATATAGGGCTTGGAGTTATAATACCTTATATATAGGGCTAGGAGTTATAATACCTTATAGACAGGGCTTGGAGTTATAATACCTTATATATAGGGCTTGGAGTTATAATACCTTATATATAGGGCTTGGAGTTATAATACCTTATAGACAGGGCTTGGAGTTATAATACCTTATATATAGGGCTTGGAGGTATAATACCTTATATATAGGGCTTGGAGTTATAATACCTTATAGACAGGGCTTGGAGTTATAATACCTTATATATAGGGCTTGGAGTTATAATACCTTATATATAGGGCTTGGAGTTATAATACCTTATAGACAGGGCTTGGAGTTATAATACCTTATATATAGGGCTTGGAGGTATAATACCTTATATATAGGGCTTGGAGTTATAATACCTTATAGACAGGGCTTGGAGTTATAATACCTTATATATAGGGCTTGGAGTTATAATACCTTATATATAGGGCTAGGAGGTATAATACCTTATATATAGGGCTTGGAGGTATAATACCTTATATATAGGGCTAGGAGTTATAATACCTTATATATAGGGCTAGGAGGTATAATACCTTATATATAGGGCTTGGAGGTATAATACCTTATATATAGGGCTAGGAGTTATAATACCTTATATATAGGGCTAGGAGTTATAATACCTTATATATAGGGCTTGGAGGTATAATACTACCTTATAGGGCTATCTGCCAATCACCACCTTCCGGAGACACCTGAAACCCCACCTCTTCAAGGAATACCTAGGATAGGATAAGTAATCCTTCTCACCCCCCCCCCCTTAAATGATTTAGATGCACTATTGTAAGTGGCTGTTCCACTGGATGTCAGAAGGTGAATTCACCAATTTGTAAGTCGCTCTGGATAAGAGCGTCTGCTAAATGACTTAAATGTAAATGTAATGTAGACAGGGCTAGGAGTTATAATACCTTATAGACAGGGCTTGGAGTTATAATACCTTATATATAGGGCTTGGAGGTATAATACCTTATATATAGGGCTAGGAGTTATAATACCTTATATATAGGGCTTGGAGTCATAATACCTTATATATAGGGCTTGGAGGCTACTTAAAGGACCCCGTGTTGTACTATTTTACTGTATATTCAGTAGCTATAGCAACACTACTTATAGGACCCCGTGTTGTACTATTTTACTGTATATTCAGTAGCTATAGCAACACTACTTATAGGACCCGTGTTGTACTATTTTACTGTACATTCAGTAGCTATAGCAACACTACTTATAGGACCCCGTGTTGTACTATTTTACTGTACATTCAGTAGCTATAGCAACACTACTTATAGGACCCTGTGTTGTACTATTTTACTGTATATTCAGTAGCTATAGCAACACTACTTACAGTGCCTTGCGAAAGTATTCGGCCCCCTTGAACTTTGCGACCTTTTGCCACATTTCAGGCTTCAAACATAAAGATATAAAACTGTTTTTTTTGTGAAGAATCAACAACAAGTGGGACACAATCATGAAGTGGAACGACATTTATTGGATATTTCAAACTTTTTAACAAATCAAAAACTGAAAAATTGGGCGTGCAAAATTATTCAGCCCCTTTACTTTCAGTGCAGCAAACTCTCTCCAGAAGTTCAGTGAGGATCTCTGAATGATCCAATGTTGACCTAAATGACTAATGATGATAAATACAATCCACCTGTGTGTAATCAAGTCTCCGTATAAATGCACCTGCACTGTGATAGTGTCAGAGGTCCGTTAAAAGCGCAGAGAGCATCATGAAGAACAAGGAACACACCAGGCAGGTCCGAGATACTGTTGTGAAGAAGTTTAAAGCCGGATTTGGATACAAAAAGTTTTCCCAAGCTTTAAACATCCCAAGGAGCACTGTGCAAGCGATAATATTGAAATGGAAGGAGTATCAGACCACTGCAAATCTACCAAGACCTGGCCGTCCCTCTAAACTGTCAGCTCATACAAGGAGAAGACTGATCAGAGATGCAGCCAAGAGGCCCATGATCACTCTGGATGAACTGCAGAGATCTACAGCTGAGGTGGGAGACTCTGTCCATAGGACAACAATCAGTCGTATATTGCACAAATCTGGTCTTTATGGAAGAGTGGCAATAAGAAAGCCATTTCTTAAAGATGTCCATAAAAAGTGTTGTTTAAAGTTTGCCACAAGCCACCTGGGAGACACACCAAACATGTGGAAGAAGGTGCTCTGGTCAGATGAAACCAAAATTGAACTTTTTGGCAACAATGCAAAACGTTATGTTTGGCGTAAAAGCAACACAGCTCATCAACCACAACACACCATCCCCACTGTCAAACATGGTGGTGGCAGCATCATGGTTTGGGCCTGCTTTTCTTCAGCAGGGACAGGGAAGATGGTTAAAATTGATGGGAAGATGGATGGAGCCAAATACAGGACCATTCTGGAAGAAAACCTGATGGAGTCTGCAAAAGACCTGAGACTGGGACGGAGATTTGTCTTCCAACAAGACAATGATCCAAAACATAAAGCAAAATCTACAATGGAATGGTTCAAAAATAAACATATCCAGGTGTTAGAATGGCCAAGTCAAAGTCCAGACCTGAATCCAATCGAGAATCTGTGGAAAGAACTGAAAACTGCTGTTCACAAATGCTCTCCATCCAACCTCACTGAGCTCGAGCTGTTTTGCAAGGAGGAATGGGAATAAATGTCAGTCTCTCGATGTGCAAAACTGATAGAGACATACTCCAAGCGACTTACAGCTGTAATCGCAGCAAAGGTGGCGCTTCAAAGTATTTACTTAAGGGGCTGAATAATTTTGCACGCCCAATATTTCAGTTTTTGATTTGTTAAAAAGTTTGAAATATCCAATAAATGTCGTTCCACTTCATGATTGTGTCCCACTTGTTGTTAATTCTTCACAAAAAAATACAGTTTTATATCTTTATGTTTGAAGCCTGAAATGTGGCAAAAGGTGGCAACGTTCAAGGGGGCCGAATACTTTCGCAAGGCACTGTATGGGACCCCGTGTTTTACTATTTTACTGTATATTCAGTAGCTATAGTAACATTATAGTTTGTTTTACTGTTGTACTATGCTATACTGTAGCATATATGTTAGTCTGTGCTTTACTATACCAGTTTTAACCATGTTTCTGATGTAATTTCCAGGCAGAGGACTGCTCTCTCCGTCATTTGGAGGGGAAGTACCAGACCATGATCTGGGCCTTACGCTCCAAACTGGGCTCCAGACTCACTCCTCCAATCCTGCACCTGGATACAGCCCCTACAGCAAGACTCCCCACATTCCTGCTTTTCCCACCAGAGAGTCACCCACCTCATTCCCACCCCGGAATCTCCAGAATCTCTCTTCACAGCCCTCATCAGTGAAATCCATAAATTCGGGACACAGAATGAAATGACTGACAGAAGATGTAGAAATGAATGTGACGTCTTTTGAAGAGGAGACGTTTTCTGATCCAGCATCAGTCAGCTCAGTAGACCCTTCTGATTGGCTTGACAAAGCTGTGACAGAACACACAACGTTACAGCGTCAATTCCCGTCTCTGTCCACTGTCAGCAGCACAAAGTCTCCCATAGCAACAACCTCTGACTCCAGACACTCTACTTCCTGGTTCTCCCTCCCTCCGGGTTTCCCTCAACCACAGGAGGCGTCTCCACAAGAGGCAGATACCTAGGGTTAACGGTACGTATCACAGTTAGGTCTATACAGGAGGCGTCTCCACAAGAGGCAGATATCTAGGGTTAACGGTACGTATCACAGTTAGGTCTATACAGGAGGCGTCTCCACAAGAGGCAGATACCTAGGGTTAGCGGTGCGTTATCACAGTTAGGTCTATACAGGAGGCGTCTCCACAAGAGGCAGATACCTAGGGTTAGCAGTACGTATCACAGTTAGGTCTATACAGGAGGCGTCTCCACAAGAGGCAGATACCTAGGGTTAACGGTACGTATCACAGTTAGGTCTATACAGGAGGCGTCTCCACAAGAGGCAGATACCTAGGGTTAACGGTACGTATCACAGTTAGGTCTATACAGGAGGCGTCTCCACAAGAGGCAGATACCTAGGGTTAACGGTACGTATCACAGTTAGGTCTATACAGGAGGCGTCTCCACAAGAGGCAGATACCTAGGGTTAACGGTACGTATCACAGTTAGGTCTATACAGGAGGCGTCTCCACAAGAGGCAGATACCTAGGGTTAACGGTACGTATCACAGTTAGGTCTATACAGGAGGCGTCTCCACAAGAGGCAGATACCTAGGGTTAGCGGTACGTATCACAGTTAGGTCTATACAGGAGGCGTCTCCACAAGAGGCAGATACCTAGGGTTAACGGTACGTATCACAGTTAGGTCTATACAGGAGGCGTCTCCACAAGAGGCAGATACCTAGGGTTAACGTTACGTATCACAGTTAGGTCTATACAGGAGGCGTCTCCACGAGGCAGATACCTAGGGTTAACGGTACGTATCACAGTTAGGTCTATACAGGAGGCGTCTCCACAAGAGGCAGATACCTAGGGTTAGCGGTGCGTATCACAGTTAGGTCTATACAGGAGGCGTCTCCACAAGAGGCAGATACCTAGGGTTAGCAGTACGTATCACAGTTAGGTCTATACAGGAGGCGTCTCCACAAGAGGCAGATACCTAGGGTTAACGTTACGTATCACAGTTAGGTCTATACAGGAGGCGTCTCCACAAGAGGCAGATACCTAGGGTTAACGGTACGTATCACAGTTAGGTCTATACAGGAGGCGTCTCCACAAGAGGCAGAGACCTAGGGTTAACGGTACGTATCACAGTTAGGTCTATACAGGAGGCGTCTCCACAAGAGGCAGATACCTAGGGTTAACGGTACGTATCACAGTTAGGTCTATACAGGAGGCGTCTCCACAAGAGGCAGATACCTAGGGTTAACGGTACGTATCACAGTTAGGTCTATACAGGAGGCGTCTCCACAAGAGGCAGATACCTAGGGTTAACGGTACGTATCACAGTTAGGTCTATACAGGAGGCGTCTCCACAAGAGGCAGATACCTAGGGTTAACGGTACGTATCACAGTTAGGTCTATACAGGAGGCGTCTCCACAAGAGGCAGATACCTAGGGTTAACGGTACGTATCACAGTTAGGTCTATGCAGGAGGCGTCTCCACAAGAGGCAGATACCTAGGGTTAACGGTACGTATCACAGTTAGGTCTATACAGGAGGCGTCTCCACAAGAGGCAGATACCTAGGGTTAACGGTACGTATCACAGTTAGGTCTATACAGGAGGTGTCCCACAAGAGGCAGATACCTAGGGTTAACGGTACGTATCACAGTTAGGTCTATACAGGAGGCGTCTCCACAAGAGGCAGATACCTAGGGTTAACGGTACGTATCACAGTTAGGTCTATACAGGAGGCGTCTCCACAAGAGGCAGATACCTAGGGTTAACGGTACGTATCACAGTTAGGTCTATACAGGAGCGTCTCCACAAGAGGCAGATACCTAGAGGGTTAACGGTACGTATCACAGTTAGGTCT
>NW_027010776.1:27500-28695 GCF_036934945.1 Oncorhynchus masou masou | reverse complement strand
CTAGTCTGTCCTGCTCTAGTCTGATGTGCTCTAGTCTGTCCTGCTCTAGACTGATGTGCTCTAGTCTGTCCTGCTCTAGACTGATGCTCTAGTTGCTGATGTGCTCTAGTCTGGTCCTGCTCTAGTCTGATGTGGTTTCTAGTCTGTCCTGCTCTAGTCCGCCCTGCTCTAGTCTTATGTGCTCTAGTCTGATGTGCTCTAGTCTGTGTTCTAGTCTGATGTGCTCTAGTCTGTCCTGCTCTAGTCTGTCCTGCTCTAGTCTGATGTGCTCTAGTCTGTCCTACTCCTAGTCTGTCCTGCTCTAGTCTGATGTGCTCTAGTCTGATCTGCTCTAGTCTGTCCTGCTTTAGTTTGTCCTGCTCTCTAGTCTGATGTGCTCTAGTCTGTCCTGCTCTAGTCTGTCCTGCTCTAGTCTGTCCTGAGGTTTAGTCTGATGTGCTCTAGTCTGTCCTCTTTCTAGTCTGTCCTCCCTAGTCTGTCCTACTCTAGTCTGTCCTGCTCTAGTCTGTCCTGCTCTAGTCTGATGGGCCTTCGTCTGTCCTGCTCTAGTCTATCCTGCTCTCTAGTCTGTCCTGCTTTAGTTTGTCCTGCTCTAGTCTGATGTGCTCTCGTCTGTCCTGCTCTAGTCTGATGTGCTCTAGTCTGATCTGCTCTAGTCTGTCCTGCTTTAGTTTGTCCTGCTCTAGTCTGATGTGCTCTAGTCTGTCCTGCTCTAGTCTGTCCTGCTCTAGTCTGTCCTGCTCTAGTCTGATGTGCTCTAGTCTGTCCTCTTCTAGTCTGTCCTCCTCTAGTCTGTCCTACTCTAGTCTGATGTGCTCTTAGTCTGTCCTGCTCTAGTCTGATGTGCTCTAGTCTGTCCTGCTCTAGTCCGCCCTGCTCTAGTCTGATGTGCTCTAGTCTGATGTGCTCTAGTCTGTGTTCTAGTCTGATGTGCTCTAGTCTGTCCTGCTCTAGTCTGATGTGCTCTAGTCTGTCCTGCTCTAGTCTGATGTGCTCTAGTCTGTCCTTCTCTAGTCTGATGTGCTCTAGTCTGTCCTGCTTTAGTCTGATGTCGTCTAGTCTGTCCTGCTTTAGTCTGTCCCGCTCTAGTCTGATGTGCTCTAGTCTGATGTGCTCTAGTCTGTCCTGCTCTAGTCTGTCCTGCTCTAGTCTGATGTGCTCTAGTCTGTCCTGCTCTAGTCTGTCCTGCTCTAGT
>NW_027010776.1:12500-22500 GCF_036934945.1 Oncorhynchus masou masou | reverse complement strand
TTGTCAAGGTGATACCCAGAGCCGCCCCTGGTGACTTGGCGATCTCCACCAATAGGGGACCAGACACATTCGTCACAGTATCTGAAAGGTCACAGATAAAGTTTGATAGAATGCAGGTTTAAAAAAAATGATGTTGTGTCGCAGATTTGGCAGAATAATTCTCACAATACTCATGAAATGCATATCCCATGGATAGTTAGACACAAAGATACTGTTCCACAGTTTAAACTTTTTAATTCCTGCAACTCTATGATGACTACGATATGGCATTCAGAGTCCACCTCCCAGAAACGTATTACAATGAGAGGTTAACAGCAGGAACATGGGACAACTAGCTGTAATTATGGTCCAGGGAAGTTCAGTTCCAGCCCTTGAGGACTGAAGTGATTTTTTTTTTTTTTTACCTGATTTACCATAATTGGTCAATTACTGTCATTTTCTTTTTTTACCTTTATTTAACTAGGCAAGTCAGTTTAGAACAAAATCTTATTTTCAATGACGGCCTAGGAACAGTGGGTTAACTGCCTTGATCAGGGGCAGAACAACAGATTTGTACCTTGTCAGCTCGGGGATTTGAACTTGCAACCTTCCGGTGACTAGTCCAACACTCTAACCAATTGGCTACCCTGCCGTATTCATTGACCGGAGTGTTTTGTCCACTCATCTGGTATCCCAGGTCGGAATCCCTGATTCGTGGGGAAGGATGGAAAACAGCAGTATTGTGGCCAGGAAAATACAGCTATTGAATAGCACATTTTGTACACTATACTGTGATAGTTGATAATTGTAATCTGTAATATTGGATGAGGTTTGGAGGAGAAAGAGACAACAGCTGCTGTTTCCCTTGTCTAAAAGCCATAGAGATCTGGGGCTGCAGGTAACCTTGTGTTGGGCCAGTCACCAAAATGTTACTGGTTCGAATCCCTGAGCCGACGAGGTGAACAATCTGTCGATGTGCCCTTGAGCAAGGCTCTCAACCCTAATTGCTCTGGTTAAGAGTGTCTGATAAATGAATCCAAAATGTAAATCTGCAGCTAGCTAAGTGTATCAAACATTTAATCGATAGAGGGGTCATGTTCCGCAGGTTTGATATATGAAGAGAGCATTCAAACTTTTGTAACAGAGCTAGTCTGCCTTGGACCCAGCCACAGTACATCACTATACCAAGCCAGAGAACCCTGTGTAGAGGGAGTCTGGGGGTTGTAGTTCTCCCTGTTGCAGCCACAGTACATCACTATACCAAGCCAGAGAACCCTGTGTAGAGGGAGTCTGGGGGTTGTAGTTCTCCCTGTTGCAGCCACAGTACATCACTATACCAAGCCAGAGAACCCTGTGTAGAGGGAGTCTGGGGTTGTAGTTCTCCCTGTTGCAGCCACAGTACATCACTATACCAAGCCAGAGAACCCTGTGTAGAGGGAGTCTGGGGGTTGTAGTTCTCCCTGTTGCAGCCACAGTACATCACTATACCAAGCCAGAGAACCCTGTGTAGAGGGAGTCTGGGGATTGTAGTTCTCCTATGTTGCAGCCACAGTACATCACTATACCAAGCAAGAGAACCCTGTGTAGAGGGCCAGTCTGGGGCTTGTAGTTCTCCCTGTTGCAGCCACAGTACATCACTATACCAAGCCAGAGAACCCTGTGTAGAGGGAGACTGGGGGTTGTAGTTCTCCTGTTGCAGCCACAGTACATCACTATACCAAGCCAGAGAACCCTGTGTAGAGGGAGTCTGGGGGTTGTAGTTCTCCCTGTTGCAGCCACAGTACATCACTATACCAAGCCAGAGAACCCTGTGTAGAGGGAGTCTGGGGGTTGTAGTTCTCCCTGTTGCAGCCACAGTACATCACTATACCAAGCCAGAGAACCCTGTGTAGAGGGAGTCTGGGGGTTGTAGTTCTCCCTGTTGCAGCCACAGTACATCACTATACCAAGCCAGAGAACCCTGTGTAGAGGGAGTCTGGGGGTTGTAGTTCTCCCTGTTGCAGCCACAGTACATCACTATACCAAGCCAGAGAACCCTGTGTAGAGGGAGTCTGGGGTTGTAGTTCTCCCTGTTGCAGCCACAGTACATCACTATACCAAGCCAGAGAACCCTGTGTAGAGGGAGTCTGGGGGTTGTAGTTCTCCCTGTTGCAGCCACAGTACATCACTATACCAAGCCAGAGAACCCTGTGTAGAGGGAGTCTGGGGGTTGTAGTTCTCCCTGTTGCAGCCACAGTACATCACTATACCAAGCCAGAGAACCCTGTGTAGAGGGAGTCTGGGGGTTGTAGTTCTCCCTGTTGCAGCCACAGTACATCACTATACCAAGCCAGAGAACCCTGTGTAGAGGGAGTCTGGGGGTTGTAGTTCTCCCTGTTGCAGCCACAGTACATCACTATACCAAGCCAGAGAACCCTGTGTAGAGGGAGTCTGGGGGTTGTAGTTCTCCCTGTTGCAGCCACAGTACATCACTATACCAAGCCAGAAACCCTGTGTAGAGGGAGTCTGGGGTTGTAGTTCTCCCTGTTGCAGCCACAGTACATCACTATACCAAGCCAGAGAACCCTGTGTAGAGGGAGTCTGGGGTTGTAGTTCTCCCTGTTGCAGCCACAGTACATCACTATACCAAGCCAGAAAACCCTGTGTAGAGGGGAGTCTGGGGGTTGTAGTTCTCCTTGCTCCAGTGGTTTAGGCTGGCTAGGGAGGGCTGGGGGGGGTTGGGCTGGAAAAGAGTCCGGCAACACTGGGTAACCACTTCACCTTCAATACAGGGAGGAGCTCAAAGGTCGCCAACCCTGCCACTCAGAAAACCTGCTGTTTGAGATTCAGAAATAAAAGGAAACGAGACCAGAGACAGTCTGAGAGCAGAAGGAGTACCACTAAACTTCCTGTCTGAGAAGAAATAACACAATGTTTCTCCAGGAGGGACACAGACCCCAGATACCTCCTCTTGATGAGGGACACAGATCCCAGATACCTCCTCTTGATGAGGGACACAGATCCCAGATACCTCCTCTTGATGAGGGACACAGGCCCCAGATACCTCCTCTTGATGAGGGACACAGACCCCAGATACCTCCTCTTGATGAGGGACACAGACCCCAGATACCTCCTCTTGATGAGGGACACAGGCCCCAGATACCTCCTCTTGATGAGGGACACAGACCCCAGATACCTCCTCTTGATGAGGGACACAGACCCCAGATACCTCCTCTTGATGAGGGACACAGACCCCAGATACCTCCTCTGATGAGGACACAGACCCCAGATACCTCCTCTTGATGAGGGACACAGACCCCAGATACCTCCTCTGATGAGGGACACAGGCCCCAGATACCTCCTCTTGATGAGGGACACAGACCCCAGATACCTCCTCTTGATGAGGGACACAGACCCCAGATACCTCCTCTGATGAGGGACACAGACCCCAGATACCTCCTCTTGATGAGGGACACAGACCCCAGATACCTCCTCTTGATGAGGGACACAGACCCCAGATACCTCCTCTTGATGAGGGACACAGACCCCAGATACCTCCTCTTGATGAGGGACACAGATCCCAGATACCTCCTCTTGATGAGGGACACAGACCCCAGATACCTCCTCTTGATGAGGGACACAGACCCCAGATACCTCCCCTTGATGAGGGACACAGACCCCAGATACCTCCTCTGATGAGGGACACAGACCCCAGATACCTCCTCTTGATGAGGGACACAGACCCCAGATACCTCCTCTTGATGAGGGACACAGATCCCAGATACCTCCTCTTGATGAGGGACACAGACCCCAGATACCTCCTCTTGATGAGGGACACAGACCCCAGATACCTCCTCTGGATGAGGGACACAGATCCCAGATACCTCCTCTTGATGAGGACACAGATCCCAGATACCTCCTCTTGATGAGGGACACAGATCCCAGATACCTCCACAGATCCCAGATACCTCCTCTTGATGAGGGACACAGACCCCAGATACCTCCTCTTGATGAGGGACACAGACCCCAGATACCTCCTCTTGATGAGGGACACAGATCCCAGATACCTCCTCTTGATGAGGGACACAGACCCCAGATAACTCCTCTTGATGAGGGACACAGACCCCAGATACCTCCTCTTGATGAGGGACACAGACCCCAGATACCTCCTCTTGATGAGGGACACAGACCCCAGATACCTCCTCTTGATGAGGGACACAGACCCCAGATACCTCCTCTTGATGAGGGACACAGACCCCAGATACCTCCTCTTGATGAGGGACACAGACCCCAGATACCTCCTCTTGATGAGGGACACAGACCCCAGATACCTCCTCTTGATGAGGGACACAGGCCCCAGATACCTCCTCTTGATGAGGGATACAGACCCCAGATACCTCCTCTTGATGAGGGACACAGATCCCAGATACCTCCTCTTGATGAGGGACACAGACCCCAGATACCTCCTCTTGATGAGGGACACAGATCCCAGATACCTCCTCTTGATGAGGGACACAGACCCCAGATACCTCCTCTTGATGAGGGACACAGACCCCAGATACCTCCTCTTGATGAGGGACACAGACCCCAGATACCTCCTCTTGATGAGGGACACAGACCCCAGATACCTCCTCTTGATGAGGGACACAGACCCCAGATACCTCCTCTTGATGAGGGACACAGATCCCAATGACTAGAATAGAATACATTACATTTCGGACGGTTTCTCTTACTCATGATAGAGACGTCATACTCGATCTGTAGGAGGGCCTCCTGACCACACTGGTTGAGCACGGCGAGGGCATCCCTGTGGTTGGCACTGTGGAGGGGCACCCCATCCACACACATCAGACGGTCGCCCGGCTTCAGGCTACCCTCCCTATCGTAGGACGGGGGGGGGGACCGGACAGGTAGAGGCAGAGGAGAGAGAGGAAGGGAGAAGAGAGAGACACACATGGAGAGGGGAGACACAGGGAGGTAGAGGAAGAGAAATGGTAGAGATGGGCAGAGAAGAAGAAGGGGTCACTGTTATTTGGTTCAATAAACAAGGATAGATAAACTAGTAAATCCAGATTTTTGTTCCTGACCATGTGACCTGACCAGAGTTGTTATACAAGACATATGGTGGCACATGCACAGGGTAGATCCTTTTCAGAGTTCATAACAACTTCCTCGTTGTAAAAGGAAAAAGGAGGAAATGAAGATGGCTTCTATCCAACCCAAGCTATCTAAAATGACTTTTATACAACTGTCAGGCGATTTGTGACATTTGACCACAGTCCTAGGAGACAACAGAGGAGACACAAAGGAACGCTGACTGTGTCACACCCTAATCTGTTCCACCTGTCTTGTGATTGTCTCCTCCCCCTTCAGGCGTCGCCCATCTTCCCCATTATCCCCTGGGTATTTATACCTGTGTTCTCCGTTTGTCTGTCGCTTGTTCGTCTTGTTTGTCAAGTCGACCAGTGGTTTTGTCTCAGCTCCTGCTTTTATCAGTCTCTATTTCTCACCCTCCTGGTTTGACCCTTGCCTGTCCTGACTCTGAGCCCGCCTGCCTGGTCCTGAGCCTGCCTGGTCCTGAGCCGGCCTGCCGTCCGGTACCATTGCCCCACATGTGGTTTACTGACCCCTTGACCTGTCTATTGCCTGCCCCTGTTGGATTATTACACCATTGTTAATTCAACGTTGTCCGCATCTGGGTCTTACCTTCATACCTGATAGACTGAACCAAAGACAGAGATGGAAGATGTCTCAGACAGTCACAGCCTACATAACAACCTCGTAGTTGAGAGAGAGAGAGAGAGAGAGAGAGAGAGAGAGAGAGTCACAGAGAGTTGAGAGAGAGAGAGAGAGAGAGAGAGAGAGAGAGAGAGAGAGAGAGAGAGAGAGAGAGAGAGAGAGAGAGAAAGAGAGAGAGAGAGAAGAGCAAAGGACAGATGGCGGGAGGGAGAAGCATGGCATATTCTCTTCCACTTTCTGCATCCTGTCACATTGTGTATAAGGGACCTCCTCTCCAAAAATGTTCTGAAACAAAATTCTTGGACTATCATACAAATGGCAGAGAAAACCCAAGCAGCATTTACATTCCTTGTGCCAAAGTGGTACACTGAATAAATCCAGTTTCATTATGGCAGACTGCACTCTGATCTCCTTTCTCTCCTTCTGTCTCCTCTCCTCTCTCCTTCTACCTCTCCTCTCCTTCTGTCTCCTCTCCTCTCTCCTTCTGCATCTCCTCTCTTTCTCTCCTTCTACCTCTCCTCTCCTTCTGTCTCCTCTCCTCTATCATTCTGCATCTCCTCTCTTCTTTCTTTCTCCTACCTCTCCTCTCTCTCTCTCTCTCCTACCCCTCATCTCTCTCTCCTTCTACCCCTCCCCTTTCTCTCCTTCTACCCCTCTCTCTCCTTCTACCCCTTCCTCTCCTCTCTCTCCTTCTACCCCTCCTCTCTCTCTCCTTCTACCCCTTCCTCTCATCTTCCTCTCTCTCCTTCTACCCCTCCTCTCTCTCTCCTTCTACACCTCCTCTCTCTCTCCTTCTACCCCTCCTCTCTCTCTCCTTCTACCCATCCTCTCTCTCTCCTTCTACCCCTTCTCTCTCTCTCCTTCTACTCCCCTCTCTCTCCTCCTACCCCTCCTCTCTCTCTCCTTCTACTCCCCTCTCTCTCTCCTTCTACCCCTCCTCTCTCTCTCCCTCTACCCACTCCTCTCCTCTCTCTCTCCTTCTACCCCTCCTCTCTCTCTCCTTCTGCCCCTTCCTCTCCTCTCTCTCTCCTTCTACCCCTCCTCTCTCTCTCCTTCTACCCCTTCCTCTCCTCTCTCTCTCCTTCTACCCCTAATCTCTCTCTCCTTCTACCCACTCCTCTCTCTCTCTCTCCCCTTCTACCCACTCCTCTCTCTCCTTCTACCCCTCCTCTCTCTCTCCTTCTACTCCCCTCTCTCTCCTTCTACCCCTCCTCTCTCTCTCCTTCTACTCCCCTCTCTCTCCTTCTACCCCTCCTCTCTCTCTCCTTCTACCCACTCCTCTCTCTCCTTCTACCCCACCTCTCTCTCTCTCCTTCTACTCCCCTCTCTCTCCTCCTACCCCTCCTCTCTCTCTCCTTCTACTCCCCTCGCTCTCCTTCTACCCCTCCTCTCTCTCTCCTTCTACCCACTCCTCTCTCTCCTTCTACCCCTCCGCTCTCTCTCCTTCTACTCCCCACTCTCTCCTTCTACTCCTACCCCTCCTCTCTCTCTCCTACCCCCTCCCCTCTCTCTCCTTCTACCCCTCTCTCTCATTCTACCCCTTCCTCTCCTCTCTCTCCTTCAACCCCTACTCTCTCTCTCCTTCTACCCCTTCCTCTCATCTTCCTCTCTCTCCTTCTACCCCTCCTCTCTCTCTCCTTCTACACCTCCTCCTCTCCTCCTTCTACCCTCCTCTCTCTCTCCCTTCTACCCCTCCTCTCTCTCTCCTTCTACCCCTCCTCTCTCTCTCCTTCTACACCTCCTCTCTCTCTCCTTCTACCCCTTCTCTCTCTCTCCTTCTACTCCCCTCTCTCTCCTCCTACCCCTCCTCCTCCTACACCTCCTCTCTCTCTCCTTCTACCCCTCCTCTCTCTCTCCTTCTACCCACTCCTCTCTCTCTCCTTCTACCCACTCCTCTCTCTCTCCTTCTACCCCTCCTCTCTCTCTCCTTCTACTCCCCTCTCTCTCCTTCTACCCCTCCTCTCTCTCTCCTTCTACCCCTCATCTCTCTCCTCATACCCCTCCTCTCTCTCTCCTTCTACTCCCCTCTCTCTCCTTCTACCCCTCCCCTCTCTCTCCTTCTACCCATCCTCTCTCTCTCCTTCTACCCACTCCTCTCTCTCCTTCTACCCCTCCTCTCTCTCTCCTTCTACCCCTTCCTCCCCTCTCTCTCTCCTCCTACCTCTACCTTTCCTCTGTCTACTCGATCCCTCGCTCTCTATCTCTCCTTCTACCCCTCCTCTCTCTCTCCTTCTACCTACTCCTCTCTCTCTCCTTCTACCCCTTCCTCCCCTCTCTCTCTCCTCCTACCTCTACCTTTCCTCTGTCTACTCGATCCCTCGCTCTCTATCTCTCACACACTCTCTCACTTCAGCGTCGGCTGAAATGTCTCATCCCTCGTATTTTACATGTGGGTGTGAAGAGTGAAAACATATTCAAATGTAACTAGCAGCAGCCGACATATTCAGGAGACATATTCATTTTCAATATCCCTCTCAGCCAAACCCACACCTCTCAGCCAAACCCACACCTCTCAGCCAAACCCACACCTCTCAGCCAAACCCACACCTCTCAGCCAAACCCACACCTCTCAGCCAAACCCACACCTCTCAGCCAAACCCACACCTCTCAGCCAAACCCACACCTCTCAGCCAAACCCACACCTCTCAGCCAAACCCACACCTCTCAGCCAAACCCACACCTCTCAGCCAAACCCACACCTCTCAGCCAAACCCACACCAAAATGTAACACAGGTCCTGTCTCAAATGACACCAGTAGTGCACTACATATGCACCCTACATAGCAGTGCACTACAACATACAGTACCAGTCAAAGGTTCAGAACACCGACTCATTCAAGGGTTTTTCTTTATGTTTGACTATTTTCTTCATTGTAGAATAACAGTGAAGACATAAGTTCCATATGTGTTACTTCATAGTTTTGATGTATTCACTATTATACTACATGTATGTAGAAAATAGTACAAATAAAGAATAAAGAAATGAGTAGGTGTACTGTAGCTCCAGCTGACCCTGTGCTCCTCTGTGCTCCTCTGTGCTCCTCTGTGCTCTAGCTGACTCTGTGCTCTAGCTGACCCTGTGCTCCTCTGTGCTCTGGCTGACCCTGTGCTCTAGCTGACCCTGTGCTCTAGCTGTCCCTGTGCTCCTCTGTGCTCTAGCTGACCCTGTGCTCTAGCTGACCCTGTGCTCCTCTGTGCTCTAGCTCACCCTGTGCTCTAGCTGACCCTGTGCTCCTCTGTGCTCTAGCTGACCCTGTGCTCTAGCTGGCCCTGTGCTCCTCTGTGCTTTAGCTGACCCTGTGCTCTAGCTGGCCCTGTGCTCCTCTGTGCTCTAGCTGACCCTGTGCTCTAGCTGACCCTGTGCTCCTGCTGACCCTGTGCTCTAGCTGGCCCTGTGCTCCTCTGTGCTCTAGCTGACCCTGTGCTTCTTCTGACCCTGTGCTCCACTGTGCTCTAGCTGACCCTGTGCTCCTCTGTGCTCTAGCTGACCCTGTGCTCTAGCTGGCCCTGTGATCCTCTGTCGCTAGCTGACCCTGTGCTCTAGCTGGCCCTGTGTTCCTCTGTGCTCTAGCTGACCCTGTGCTCTAGCTGGCCTGTGCTCCTCTGTGCTCTAGCTGACCCTGTGCTCTAGCTGGCCCTGTGCTCCTCTGTGCTCTAGCTGACCCTGTGCTCTAGCTGGCCCTGTGCTCCTCTGTGCTCCTCTGTGCTCCTGCTGACCCTGTGCTCTAGCTGGCCCTGTGCTCCTCTGTGCTCTAGCTGACCCTGTGCTCTAGCTGACCCTGTGCTCCTGCTGACCCTGTGCTCTACCTGGCCCTGTGCTCCTCTGTGCTCTAGCTGACCTTGTGCTTCTGCTGACCCTGTGCTCTAGCTGACCCTGTGCTTCTGCTGACCCTGTGCTCTAGCTGACCCTGTGCTCTAGCTGACCCTGTGCTCCTGCTGACCCTGTGCTCTACCTGGCCCTGTGCTCCTCTGTGCTCTAGCTGACCTTGTGCTTCTATGACCCTGTGCTCTAGCTGACCCTGTGCTCCTGGGGAATAAGGTGTCACACCATGATCCACATCACCTGTCTGCAGGACCTCCTGGTCTGACGTATGTCACCACTAGGGGGCGAGATTTGTTCCAGTCTTACGTGTGAGCCCCCTGAAACATCACATTAAACACAGTAAACGCTTGAGGAAATGGTTTGGTTATACAGTATGACATCACTTTTAATAGGGCATCTGCCTGACCAACATCAACTTGGTCCCGTGTGGCCCAGTTGGTAGAGCATAGTGCTTACAACACTAAGGATCGTGGGTTCGATT
>NW_027010776.1:0-5000 GCF_036934945.1 Oncorhynchus masou masou | reverse complement strand
TCATACACCCACTAGATTAAAGGACTTCTCATACACCCACTAGATTAAAGGACTTCTCATACACCCACTTTAGATTAAAGGGCTTCTCATACACCCACTAGATTAAAGGGCTTCTCATACACCCACTAGATTAAAGGAATTCTCATACACCCACTAGATTAAAGGACTTCTCCTACACCCACTAGATAAAAGGACTCCTCATACACCCAATAGATTAAAGGGCTTCTCATACACCCACTAGATTAAAGGACTCCTCATACACCCACTAGATTAAAGGACTCCTCATACACCCACTAGATTAAAGGACTCCTCATACACCCACTAGATTAAAGGACTCTCCTTACACCCACTAGATTAAAGGACTCCTCATACACCCACTAGATTAAAGGACTTTTCATACACCCACTAGATTAAAGGACTCCTTATACACCCACTAGATTAAAGGACTCCTCATACACCCACTAGATTAAATGACTCCTCATACACCCAGTAGATTAAAGGGCTTCTCATACACCCACTAGATTAAAGGACGTCTCATACACCCACTAGATTAAAGGGCTTCTCATACACCCACTAGATTAAAGGGCTTCTCATACACCCACTAGATTAAAGGGCTTCTCATACACCCACTAGATTAAAGGGCTTCTCATACACCCAGTAGATTAAAGGGCTTCTCATACACCCACTAGATGAAAGGACTCTCATACACCCACTAGATTAAAGGACTCCTCATACACCCACTAGATTAAAGGGCTTCTCATACACCCACTAGATGAAAGGGCTTCTCCTTACACCCACTAGATTAAAGGACTCCTCATACACCCACTAGATTAAAGGACTCCTCATAAACCCACTAGATGAAAGGACTCCTCATACACCCACTAGATTAAAGGACTCCTCATACACCCACTAGATTAAAGGGCTTCTCATACACCCACTAGATTAAAGGACTCCTCATACACCCACTAGATTAAAGGACTCCTCATACACCCACTAGATTAAAGGACTCCTCATACACACACTAGATTAAAGGACTCCTCATACACCCACTAGATTAAAGGGCTTCTCATACACCCACTAGATTAAAGGACTCCTCATACACCCACTAGATTAAAGGACTCTCATAAACCCACTAGATGAAAGGACTCCTCATACACCCACTAGATTAAAGGACTCTCATACACCCACTAGATTAAAGGGCTTCTCATACACCCACTAGATTAAAAGGACTCCTCATACACCATTTACATTTACATTTACATTTAAGTCATTTGGCAGACGCTCTATCCAGAGCGACTTACAAAATTGGTGAATTCACCTTATGACATCCAGTGGAACAGCCACTTTACAATAGTGCATCTAAATCATTTAAGGGGGGGGGGGGGTGAGAAGGATTACTTTATCCTATCCTAGGTATTCCTTAAAGAGGTGGGGTTTCAGGTGTCTCCGGAAGGTGGTGATTGACTCCGCTGTCCTGGCGTCGTGAGGGAGTTTGTTCCACCATACACCCACTAGATTAAAGGGCTTCTCATACACCCACTAGATTAAAGGACTCCTCATACACCCAGTAGATTAAAGGACTTCTCATACACCCACTAGATTAAAGGACTCCTCATACACCCACTAGATTGAAGGACTCCTCATACACCCACTAGATTAAAGGACTTTTCATACACCCACTAGATTAAAGGACTCCTCATACACTCACTAGATTAAAGGACTCCTCATACACCCACTAGATTAAAGGGCTTTTCATACACCCACTAGATTAAAGGGCTTTTCATACACCACTAGATTAAAGGACTCCTCATACACCCACTAGATTAAGGGACTTTTCATACACCCACTAGATTAAAGGACTCCTCATACACCCACTAGATTAAAGGACTCCTCATACACCCACTAGATTAAAGGGCTTCTCATACACCACTAGATTAAAGGGCTTTTCATACACCCACTAGATGAAAGGACTCCTCATACACCCACTAGATTAAAGGGCTTCTCATACACCCACTAGATTAAAGGACTCTCATACACCCACTAGATTAAAGGACTTTTCATACACCCACTAGATTAAATGACTCCTCATACACCCACTAGATTAAAGGACTTTTCATACACCCACTAGATTAAAGGACTTTTCATATACCCACTAGATTAAAGGACTCCTCCTATACACCCAGTAGATTAAAGGGCTTCTCATACACCCACTAGATTAAAGGACTTCTCATACACCCACTAGATTAAATGACTTCTCATACACCCACTAGATTAAAGGACTCCTCATACACCCACTAGATTAAAGGACTTCTCATACACCCACTAGATTAAATGACTCCTCATACACCACTAGATTAAAGGACTCTCATACACCCACTAGATTAAAGGACTTCTCATACACCCACTAGATTAAAGGGCTTCTCATACACCCACTAGATTAAAGGACTCCTCATACAATCACTAGATTAAAGGACTCCTCATACACCCACTAGATTAAAGGACTCCTCATACACCCACTAGATTAAAGGACTCTCATACACCCACTAGATTAAATGACTTCTCATACACCCACTAGATTAAAGGACTCCTCATACACCCACTAGATTAAAGGACTCCTCTTACACCCACTAGATTAAATGACTTTTCATACACCCACTAGATTAAAGGACTCCTCCCTACACCCACTAGATTAAAGACTCCTCATACACCCACTAGATTAAAGGGCTTCTCATACACCCAGTAGATTAAAGGACTTTTCATACACCCACTAGATTAAAGGACTTTTCATACACCCACTAGATTAAAGGACTTTTCATACACCCACTAGATTAAAGGACTCCTCATACACCCACTAGATGAAAGGACTTCTCATACACCCACAAGATTAAAGGACTCCTCATACACCCACTAGATTAAAGGACACCTCATACACCCACTAGATTAAAGGACTTCTCATACACCCACTAGATTAAAGGACTTCTCATACACCCACTAGATTAAAGGACTCCTCAGACACCCACTAGATTAAAGGACTCCTCATACACCCACTAGATTAAAGGACTCCTCATACACCCACTAGATTAAAGGACTCCTCATACACCCACTAGATTAAAGGACTCCTCATACACCCACTAGATTAAAGGGTTTATCATACACCTACCAGAATAAATGACTTCTCATACCCACTAGATTAAAGGACTCTCTACACACCTACCTCGATTAAATGACTCCTCATACAACCAATAGATTAAAGGACTCTCATACACCTACTGATTGAAGGACTCTCATACACCCACTAGATTGAAGACTTTTTCATACACCCACTAGATTAAAGGACTCCCATACACTCACTAGATTAAAGGACTCCTCATACACCCACTAGATTAAAGGGCTTTTCATACACCCACTACAGATTAAAGGGCTTTTCATACACCCACTAGATTAAAGGACTCTCATACACCCACTAGATTAAAGGACTTTTCATACACCCACTAGATTAAAGGACTCTCATACACCCACTAGATTAAAGGACTCTCATACACCCACTAGATTAAAGGGCTTTCTGTACACCCACTAGATTAAAGGGCTTTTCATACACCCACTAGATGAAAGGACTCTCTATACACCTACTCAGATTAAAGGGCTTCTCATACACCCACTAGATTAAAGGACTGACCTCATACACCTACTAGATTAAAGACTCATACACCCACTAGATTAAATGACTCCTCATACACCCACTAGATTAAAGGACTTTTCATACACCCACTAGATTGAATTAAAGGACTCCTCATACACCCACTAGATGAAGGACTTCTCATACACCCACTAGATTAAATGACTTCTCATACACCCACTAGATTAAAGGACTCCTCATACACCCACTAGATTAAAGGACTTCTCATACACCCATTAGATTAAATGACTCCTCATACACCCACTAGATTAAAGGACTCTCATACACTCCACTAGATTAAAGGACTTCTCATACACCCACTAGATTAAAGGGCTTCTCATACACCCACTAGATTAAAGGACTCCTCATACACCCACTAGATTAAAGGACTCCTCATACACCCACTAGATTAAAGGACTCCTCATACACCCACTAGATTAAAGGACTCCTCATACACCCACTAGATTAAATGACTTCTCATACACCCACTAGATTAAAGGACTCCTCATACACCCACTAGATTAAAGGACTCCTCTTACACCCACTAGATTAAATGACTTCTCATACACCCACTAGATTAAAGGACTCCTCATACACCCACAAGATTAAAGGACTCCTCATACACCCACTAGATTAAAGGACTCCTCATACACCCACTAGATTAAAGGACTTTTCATACACCCACTAGATTAAAGGATTCTCATACACCCTGATTAAAGGACTCATACACCCACTAGATTAAAGGACTTTTCATACACCCACTAGATTAAAGGACTCCTCATACACCCACTAGATGAAAGGACTTCTCATACACCCACTAGATTAAAGGACTCCTCATACACCCACTAGATTAAAGGACTTCTCATACACCCACTAGATTAAAGGACTTCTCATACACCCACTAGATTAAAGGACTCCTCATACACCCACTAGATTAAAGGACTCCTCATACACCCACTAGATTAAAGGACTTCTCATACACCCACTAGATTAAAGGACTCTCATACACCCACTAGATTAAAGGACTCCTCATACACCCACTAGATTAAAGGGCTTCTCATACACCCACTAGATTAAAGGACTCCTCATACACCCACTAGATTAAAGGACTCCTCATACACCCACTAGATTAAAGGACTCCTCATACACCCACTAGATTAAAGGGCTTATCATACACCCACTAGAATAAAGGACTCCTCATACACCCACTAGATTAAAGGACTCCTCATACACCCACACAGATTAAATGACTCCTCATACAACCACTAGATTAAAGGACTCCTCATACAACCAATAGATTAAAGGACTCCCTCATACACCCACT
>NW_027010775.1:0-28701 GCF_036934945.1 Oncorhynchus masou masou | reverse complement strand
CCCTCACCTGGCCTCTCATGTAGAACAGGTATGTCAGCCCTCACCTGGCCTCTCATGTAGAACAGGTATGTCAGCCCTCACCTGGCCTCTCATGTAGAACAGGTATGTCAGCCCTCACCTGGCCTCTCATGTAGAACAGGTATGTCAGCCCTCACCTGGCCTCTCATGTAGAACAGGTATGTCAGCCCTCACCTGGCCCCTCAGTAGAATAGAACGGGCATGTCAGCCCTCACCTGGCCTCTCATGTAGAACAGGTATGTCAGCCCTCACCTGGCCTCTCATGTAGAACAGGTATGTCAGCCCTCACCTGGCCTCTCATGTAGAACAGGTATGTCAGCCCTCACCTGGCCTCTCATGTAGAACAGGTATGTCAGCCCCTCACCTGGCCTCTCATGTAGAACAGGTATGTCAGCCCTCACCTGGCCTCTCATGTAGAACAGGTATGTCAGCCCTCACCTGGCCTCGTCATGTAGAACAGGCATGTCAGCCCTCACCTGGCCTCTCATGTAGAACAGGTATGTCAGCCCTCACCTGGCCTCTCATGTAGAACAGGTATGTCAGCCCTCACCTGGCCTCTCATGTAGAACAGGTATGTCAGCCCTCACCTGGCCTCTCATGTAGAACGGGTATGTCAGCCCTCACCCTGGCCTCGTCAAATAGAACAGGCATGTCAGCCCTCACCTGGCCTCTCATGTAGAACAGGTATGTCCACTCCGTCAGCCCTCACCTGGCCTCTCATGTAGAACAGGTATGTCAGCCCTCACCTGGCCTCTCATGTAGAACAGGTATGTCAGCCCTCACCTGGCCTCTCATGTAGAACAGGTATGTCAGCCCTCACCTGGCCTCTCATGTAGAACAGGTATGTCCACTCCGTCAGCCCTCACCTGGCCTCTCATGTAGAACAGGTATGTCCACTCCGTCAGCCCTCACCTGGCCTCTCATGTAGAACAGGTATGTCAGCCCTCACCTGGCCTCATGCAGAACAGGTATGTCCACTCCGTCAGCCCTCACCTGGCCTCTCATGTAGAACAGGTATGTCCTCCGTCAGCCCTCACCTGGCCTCTCATGTAGAACAGGTATGTCAGCCCCTCACCTGGCCTCTCATGTAGAACAGGTATGTCAGCCCTCACCTGGCCTCTCATGTAGAACAGGTATGTCCAGCCCTCACCTGGCCTCTCATGTAGAACAGGTATGTCAGCCCTCACCTGGCCTCTCATGTAGAACAGGTATGTCAGCCCTCACCTGGCCTCTCATGTAGAACAGGTATGTCAGCCCTCACCTGGCCTCTCATGTAGAACAGGTATGTCAGCCCTCACCTGGCCTCTCATGTAGAACAGGTATGTCAGCCCTCACCTGGCCTCTCATGTAGAACAGGTATGTCAGCCCTCACCTGGCCTCTCATGTAGAACAGGTATGTCAGCCCTCACCTGGCCTCTCATGTAGAACAGGTATGTCAGCCCTCACCTGGCCTCTCATGTAGAACAGGTATGTCAGCCCTCACCTGGCCTCTCATGTAGAACAGGTATGTCAGCCCTCACCTGGCCTCTCATGTAGAACAGGTATGGTCAGCCCTCACCTGGCCTCTCATGTAGAACAGGTATGTCAGCCCTCACCTGGCCTCTCATGTAGAACAGGTATGTCAGCCCTCACCTGGCCTCTCATGTAGAACAGGTATGTCAGCCCTCACCTGGCCTCTCATGTAGAACAGGTATGTCAGCCCTCACCTGGCCTCTCATGTAGAACAGGTATGTCAGCCCTCACCTGGCCTCTCATGTAGAACAGGTATGTTATCTCCTTCCAATGACAATTCACCCCGTGTATATTATGGTGGATCCAGTACAGTTTGTTGTGACCACAGACATCCTTTGCATCCCAAATGGCACCCTATTCTCTACTTAGTGCACTACCTTATGACCCCTGGTTGAAAGAAGTGCACTCAGTAGGGAATAGGTTGCCATTATGACCCCTGGTCGAAAGAAGTGCACTAAGTAGGGAATAGGGTTCCACTATGAGCCTTGGCCAAAAGAAGTGCACTAAGTAGGGAATAGGGTGCCACTATGAGCCTTGGCCAAAAGAAGTGCACTAAGTAGGGAATAGGGTGCCACTATGAGGCCTGGTGCTAATTTGATGCTATATCTGAACTGGTAGGTCCACGATTGACAATGAGTTTAAAAAGGACCATAGTGACTTTCTTACTTGGGTCATACTTCATCAACATCCTTGTCAACCTCTGCTGCTATCTTAATTAACTCAGCTAGCCCTTTTTACATTAGCACAAACAGATCTCAGACCAGGCTACTGTTACATACCAAACAGATCTCAGACCAGGCTACTGTTACATAGCAAACAGATCTCAGACCAGGCTACTGTTACATACCAAACAGATCTCAGACCAGGCTACTGTTACATAGCAAACAGATCTCAGACCAGGCTACTGTTACATACCAAACAGATCTCAGACCAGGCTACTGTTACATACCAAACAGATCTCAGACCAGGCTACTGTTACATACTGAACAGATCTCAGAACAGGCTACTGTTACATACTGAACAGATCTCAGAACAGGCTACTGTTACATACTGAACAGATCTCAGAACAGGCTAGCTGTTACATACCAAACAGATCTCAGACCAGGCTACTGTTACATAGCAAACAGATCTCAGAACAGGCTGTTACATACCAAACAGATCTCAGAACAGGCTACTGTTACATACCAAACAGATCTCAGAACAGGCTACTGTTACATACCAAACAGATCTCAGACCAGGCTACTGTTACATAGCAAACAGATCTCAGACCAGGCTACTGTTACATACCAAACAGATCTCAGACCAGGCTGTTACATACCAAACAGATCTCAGACCAGGCTACTGTTACATACCAAACAGATCTCAGACCAGGCTACTGTTACATACTAAACAGATCTCAGACCAGGCTACTGTTACATAGCAAACAGCTGGAGAGACCGGCATCAGCCACAGAGAGAGTGATCACCTGTTTATATAATGGTTATGTGAGCACAGCTTTGATGTGAGTTTCTCTCATATTTCAAATGTCATATGTCTCTATAAACAGTGTTGTAATGATGTGCAAATAGTTAAAGTACAAAAGGGAATATAAATAAATATGGGTTGTATTTACAATGGTGTTTGTTCTTCACTGGTTGCCCTTGTGGCAACAGGTCACAAATGTTGCTGCTGTGATGGGACACTGGTATTTCACCCAGTAGATATGGGAGTTTATCAAATTAGGTTTGTTTTTTAAATCTTTGAATCTGTGTAATCTGAGGGAAATATGTCTCTCTAATATGGTCATACATTTGGCAGGAGGTTAGGAAGTGCAGCTCAGTTTCCATCTCATTTTCTGGGCATCATAGCCTGTCTTCTCTTGAGAGCCAGGTCTGCCTACGGCGGCCTTTCTCAATAGCAAGGCTATGCTCACTGAGTCTGAACATAGTCAAAGCTTTCCTTAATTTTGGGTCAGTCACAGTGGTCAGGTATTCTACCACGGAGTACTCTCTGTTTAGGGCCAAATAGCATTTTAGTTTGCTCTGTTTTTTTGTTAATTGTTTCGAAGGTGTCAAGTAATTAATTAACTTTTTGTTTTCTCATGATTTGGTTGGGTCTAATTGTGTTGCTGTCCTGGGACTTGGGGTAAGCTTGTGAACAGAGCCCCAGGACCAGCTTCTTGCTTAGGGGACTCCAGGTTCATCTCTGCTGGTGATGGCTTTCTTTTGTTATGGAAGGTTAGGGAATCACTTTTTTAGATGGTTGTCAAATTTGAAAAGGTGTTTTCTGGATTTTGACAATGTTAGATATCGACTAATTTGCCTATGCTCTCAATTTTGGGTACTTGTCCCATTGTGTGAATTCTTGGTTGGTGAGCTGGGTCCCAGACCTCACAACCATAAAGCAAGTAATGGGTTAAATAATTGATTCAAGTGTTTTTTCTCTCTATTGATTTCTCTCCCTTCATCCTCATCTATTCTCCCTCTGTTTTCCTCCTCTTTACCCTCCTTCTATTCCATCACTTCCCCTCTCTCTCCTATATACTCCTATTTTCTCTCTCTCTCTCTCTCCCTCTACCATCACCTCTCTCCTTCCCCTCTTGCTTGCTCTCTCTCCTCTACCATCACCCTCTCTCCTTCCCCTCTCGCTCTCTCCCTCTACCATCACCTATCTGCTTCCCCTCTCCGTCGCTCTCTCCCTCTACATCACCTCTCCTTCCCTCTGCTCTCTCCCTCTACCATCACCTCTCTCCTTCCCCTCGCTCTCTCCCCTACCATCACCTCTCTCTCCTTCCCTCTCGCTCTCTCCCTCTACCATCACCTCTCTCCTTCCCCTCTCGCTCTCTCCCTCTACCATCACCTCTCTCCTTCCTCTCGCCCCTCTCCCCCTCTACCATCACCTCTCTCCTTCCCCTCTTGCTCTCTCCCTCTACCATCACCTCTCCCTTCCCCTCTCGCTCTCTCCCTCTACCATCACCTCTCCTTCCCCTCTGGCCCTGTAGTTTAGTAAGCTGGAGCCTGTGCTGAGCAGTGGGCTGAAGAGTGTTGGGGAAGGTTACAAGGCTGAGCGCTGGCTGCTGCACAGCCTACAGGTCCACCTGCTGTCTGCCCAGCTCCGACCCCTGCTCAAACACCAGGGACACACGAGCAAGTACTACAGCGGTAAGAGTGGGAGACAAAACAGATTTGGCATTTGAACCCAACAAAAATCTGCCTGGTGGGTGGGGAGTGAGTGGGTGGGTGTGAGGTTGAGCCAAACCAATACGATTTGCAAATAGAAATTTGATGAAAGAATGATGTAATCAATCTTCTGGGTCTTGGATGTTGATTGACTGAGTGTATTATTGATTTTTACCCTGCCCCTATCTTATCTTGACTTTCTCCCTTTTCTCTCCTCCTCTCTCCCCATGCCTCTCTCTCTCTCTCTCCCCCATGCCTCTCTCTCTCTCTCTCCCCATGCCTCTCTCTCTCTCTCCCCATGCCGCTCTCCCTCTCTCCCCATGCCGCTCTCCCTCTCTCCCCATGCCGCTCTCTCTCTCCCCATGCCGCTCTCTCTCTCTCCCCATGCCGCTCTCTCTCTCCCCATGCCGCTCTCTCTCTCTCCCCATGCCGCTCTCTCTCTCTCCCCATGCCTCTCTCTCTCTCTCCCCATGCCTCTCTCTCTCTCTCCCCATGCCCGTCTCTCTCTCCCCATGCCTCTCTCTCTCAGTGGAGGCCTTTCTGCTGAGTGAGCCCCATGTGACGGCCATGTTCCAGTGTCTGGAGGCCGTGGAGCAAAACAACCCCGTCTGCTGGCCCTTGTCAACACAGTTAAGGTGACACACACACACACACACACACACGATGTAGAGAGAGTTGAGCAGACACACCAATCATTCTGTCCCTGTCTCTCTGTGTGTATGTTGGTGTCTCAGGCTCCTATCCCTGATATGCTCTTCAGTGACTGATCTCTCTCTACCTCTCATTCCTTATGTCTTTTCCATTACCTCTCAGCTTTGCCAATCTGAAATGATTTCCTTTTTCCTCTCCATGTTTTTACTTGAATTTTCTTTCCCCTATACTTCATTTTCTGTGCCTGTATTCATATCTTATAGTACCTCTCTCTCTCTCTCTCTCTCCTCTAATCCACCCTCTCTCTTCCTCTCTCAGCTGTCTACTCTAATGTGCTCTCCGTACATGGAGGGCCTGTTGAAGAGTCAGAGTCTGGGTGTTCTGCCGGGGGGCGGCTGGAGGTCCGGGAAGGTCAGGGTCCCCCCAGAGGGGGCTCAACCACAGGCTCACCACCTCCCAGTGCTCCCTCCCCCACCTAGATGGAGGACTCACACCCAACAGTAATAACACAGGGGCCATCTCAGAGAGCAACTCAGGTGAGGGAGGAGTGAAGGGACGTAGGGAGGGAGAGGGATAATGAGGGAGAGGGATGATGAGGTAGGGAGGGAGAGGGATGATGAGGTAGGGAGGGAGAGGGATAATGAGGTAGGGAGGGAGAGGGATAATGAGGTAGGGGGAGAGGGATAATGAGGTAGGGAGGGAGAGGGATAATGAGGTAGGGAGGGAGAGGGTTAATGAGGTAGGGAGGGAGAGGGTTAATGAGGTAGGGGGGAGAGGGTTAATGAGGTAGGGAGGGAGATGGTTAATGAGGTAGGGAGGGAGAGAGTTAATGAGGTAGAGGGGGAGAGGGTTAATGAGGTAGGGAGGGGAGAGGGTTAATGAGGTAGAGGGGAGAGGGTTAATGAGGTAGAGGGGAGAGGGTTAATGAGGTAGGGAGGAGAGGGTTAATGAGGTAGGGAGGGAGAGGGTTAATGAGGTAGAGGGGAGAGGGTTAATGAGGTAGGGAGTGAGAGGGATAATGAGGTAGGGAGGGAGAGGGATAATGAGGTAGAGGGGGAGAGGGTTAATGAGGTAGGGAGGGAGAGGGTTAATGAGGTAGGGAGGGAGAGGGTTAATGAGGTAGGGAGGAGAGGGTTAATGAGGTAGGGGGAGAGGGTTAATGAGGTAGGGAGGGAGAGGGTTAATGAGGTAGGGAGGGAGAGGGTTAATGAGGTAGGGAGGGAGAGGGTTAATGAGGTAGGGAGGGAGAGGGTTAATGAGGTAGGGAGGGAGAGGGTTAATGAGGTAGAGGGGGAGAGGGTTAATGAGGTGGGGGGAGAGGGTTAATGAGGTAGGGGGGAGAGGGGTAATGAGGTAGGGGGGAGAGGGGTAATGAGGTAGGGAGGGAGAGGGTTAATGAGGTAGGGAGGGGAGAGGGATAATGAGGTAGGGGGAGAGGGTTAATGAGGTAGGGGGGAGAGGGTTAATGAGGTAGGGGGGAGAGGGTTAATGAGGTAGGGGGGAGAGGGTTAATGAGGTAGGGGGGAGAGGGTTAATGAGGTAGGGAGGGAGAGGGATAATGAGGTAGGGAGGGAGAGGGATAATGAGGTAGGGGGGAGAGGGATAATGAGGTAGGGGGGAGAGGGTTAATGAGGTAGGGGGGAGGGGCTTAATGAGGTAGGGGGGAGAGGGTTAATGAGGTAGGGGGGAGAGGGGTAATGAGAGGGAAGGGAGAGGGATGGAGAGAGATGGGGGAGAGAGATGGTGAGAGGGGGAGAGAGTTGTTGCTTTGTCATTTATAGTGTGTTGGTTGAAGAGGGAGGAGGAGGGGGCGGCAATTTAATACATTTTAGAAATAAGGCTTTAACCTAACAAATTGTGGAAAAAGTCAAGGGGTCTGAATACTTTCCGAATGCACTAAATATAGAGTTATATTTCTAAGTCTGATTTAGCCCATACTGTTCTTGTTTCCCTTCTAGACTTCACTCCAGCCACTAGGGCCTCGGGAGCCCCCTGGGGGTGTGTGGGGGGGTCCGAGGGAAATGGCGAAAGGGGCATGAGCCCCCCTCCCGGTCCCTCAGTGGTGGTCCCCTCCATCGCCCTGACAGAGCCCGCCTCCCCATGCCCTGCCCACTCCGACGCACTAGACTCTGGCGAGGGCGACTACGACGACGGCCCCGAGTATCTGGCTATCGGTAACCTGGGGCATCGTAGCAATCGCCGCGACTCCCAAAGCTCCGCCCCCGGTGGCGAACCTTGCGGCGGCGAATCGGATGGTGAGATTCAGGTCCAGTCCCCTGGAAGGAGCTCCTTGGCTTCGGTCCCACCTCCCACACCTCGAAGGTCATCCTTTTCGGAGGGTCAAAGGGAGCCGGGTCGGGGGGGCAGCAGAGGGCACGTCCGCTCAATGTCCGACACAGGGATCAACAGCAAACATAGACATGGTGAGCGTGTGTGTGTGTGTGTGCAGCAGGTGAGAGGCTAGGGTATGTTTTCTGAGCGTGAGAGCAAGCCTGTAAGTGTCTTTTATGTTGTTTTGGTGTGAATTGAAATGTAAAAAAAGTCATTCCGATGTGCTTGCATTGCAGCAGTTGAATGTGTGTAAGACCAGTGTTTGTATGAGAGTATGTCTATGCTGCAGAGAGAGGGTCTGCATGCCTAGGGGTGTGAATAACATCCTGCACATTTCTTGTCTTTCTGATGCTCAGTTACCACAGTGCCACTGCTTCTAAAACTACCTTACTTTACCCTCATCCTCTATTTTCACACTGCTAACCGCTCTCCTCTCAGTTCAAATCAACGGGCTTGATTGTTATTGGAACGCGTGTTTACATTATGAAAGTAAATCGAATAGGCAATAAAGAATTTGGAAATGAACAAGGGGTGACCCTCACAAAAGTTTTTGAAGAATATAATAGACATTTCAAATGTTATATTATTGGCTTTGTACAGTATTGTAACAATTTGCAAGTAGTTGAAGGTACAAAAGGGAAAATAAATAAACAGAAAGACATTGATTGTGCAACCAGTGCTGGTAAAACCACTGGATCATTGTTATTCTAACTTCCGCGACTCATATAAGGCCCTCCCCCACCCTCCTTTCGGAAAAGCTAAACGACTCCATTTTGTTGCTTCCAGCCTATAGACAGAAACTGAAACAGGAAGCTCCCGCCCTCAGGGCTGTTCAATGCTGGTCCGACCAATCTTATTCCACGCTTCAATACTGCTTCGATCACGTGGATTGGGATATGTCCCGCATTGCGTCCAACAACAACATTGACAAATACGCTGATTCGGTGAGCGAGTTCATTAGAAAGTGCATCGGCGATGTCGTACCCACAGCAACGATTAAAACATTCCCAAACCAGAAACCGTGGATTGATGGCAGCATTCGTGCGAAACTGAAAGCGCGAACCACTGTTTTTAACCAGGGCAAGGTGACCAGAAACATGACTGAATACAAACAGTGTAACTATTCCCTCCGCAAGGCAATCAAACAAGCTAAGCGTCAGTATAGAGACAAAGTAGTCACAATTCAACGGCTCAGACACAAGAGGTATGTGGCAGGGTCTACAGTCAATCACGGACTACAGGAAGAAATCCAGCCCAGTCGCGGACCAGGATGTCTTGCTCCCAGGCAGACTAAATAACTTCTTTGCTCGCTTTGAGGACAATACAGTGCCACTGACACGGCCTGCTACCGGAAAAACTGCAGTCTCTCCTTCACTGCAGCCGAGGTGAGTAAAACATTTAAACGTGTTAAACCTCGCAAGGCTGCAGGCCCAGACGGCATCCCCAGCCGCGCCCTCAGAGCATGCGCAGACCAGTTGGCTGGTGTGTTTACGGACATATTCAATCAAACCTTATCCCAGTCTGCTGTCCCGACATGCTTCTCAAAAGGGACACCATTGTTCCTGTTCCCAAGAAAGCTAAGGTAACTGAGCTAAACGACTACCGCCCGTAGCACTCACTTCCGTCATAATGAAGTTCTTTGAGACTAGTCAAGAACCATAACCTCCACCCCTACCTGACACCCTAGACCCACTCCAATTTGCTTACCCCCCCAAATAGGTCCACAGACGATGCAATCTCAACCACACTGCACACTGCCTAACCCATCTGGACAAGAGGAATACCTATGTGAGAATGCTGTTCATCGTCTACAGCTCAGCATTTAATACCATAGTACCCTCCAAGCTCGTCATCAAGCTCGAGACCCTGGGTCTCGACCCCGCCCCTATGCAACTGGGTACTGGACTTCCTGACGGGCCGCCCCCAGGTGGTGAGGGTAGGTAACATCTCCACCCCGCTGATCTCCACACATCACGGACAAACTGAATTGGTCCACCCACACAGTGGTAGGCTTGATTACCAACAACGACGAGACGGCCTACAGGGAGGAGGTGAGGGCCCTCGGAGTGTGGTGTCAGGAAAATAACCTCACACTCAACGTCAACAAAACTAAGGAGATGATTGTGGACTTCAGGAAACAGCAGAGGAACACCCCCTATCCACATCGATGGAACAGTAGTGGAGAGGGTAGTAAGTTTTAAGTTCCTCGGCATAATCACCACAGACAAACTGAATTGGTCCACTCACACAGACAGCATTGTGAAGAAGGCGCAGCAGCGCCTCTTCAACCTCAGGAGGCTGAAGAAATTTGGCTTGTCACCAAAAGCACTCACAAACTTCTACAGATGCACAATCGAGAGCATCCTGTCGGGCTGTATCACCGCCTGGTACGGCAACTGCTCCGCCCACAACCGTAAGGCTCTCCAGAGGGTAGTGAGGTTTGCACAACGCATCACTGGGGGCAAACTTCCTGCCCTCGAGGACACTTACACCACCTGATGTCACAGGAAGGCCATAAAGATCATCAAGGACAACAACCACCCGAACCACTGCCAGTTCACCCCGCTATCATCCAGAAGGCGAGGTCAGTACAGGTGCATCAAAGCAGGGACCGAGAGACTGAAAAACAGCTTCTATCTCAAGGCCATCAGACTGTTAAACAGCCTCCACTAACATTGAGTGGCTGCTGCCAACATACCTGACTCAACTCCAGCTCACTTTAATAATGGAAATTGATGGAAAAAATGTATCACTAGCCACTTTAAACAATGCCACTTAATGTTTACATATCCTACATTACTCATTGCATACTGTACTCGATACCATCTACTGCATCTTGCCTATGCCGTTCTGTACCATCACTCATTCATATCTTTATGTACATATTCTTTATCCCTTTACACTTGTGTGTGTATAAGGTAGTAGTTGTGGAATTGTTAGTTAGATTACTCGTTGGTTACTTCTGCATTGTCGGAACTAGAAGCACAAGCATTTTGCTACACTCGCATTAACATCTGCTAACCATGTGTATGTGACAAATAAAATTTGATTTGATAGGTGGTATTTACAATGTTGTTTGTGTTCCACTGGTTGCCCTTTTCTCATGGCAACCGGCCACACATCTTTCTGCTGTGACGGCACTCTGCGCTATTTCACCTAACAGATATGGGAGTTTATCAATGTTTGATTTGTTTTCAAATTCTTAGGGTCTGTGTGATCTGTGGGAAATATGTGTCTCTGTACTCATACATATGGCAGGAGGTTAGGAAGTGCAGCTCAGTTTCCACCTCATTTTGTGGGCAGTGTGCACATAGGCAGACCTGGCTCTCAAGAGAAGACCGGCTATGGCGGCCTCTCTCAATAGCAAGGCTCTGTGCGCAGTCACGCAAGATTTTCTTCATTTTGGGTCAGTCACAGTGGTCAGGTATTCTGCTGCTGTGTACTCTGTTTAGGGCCAAATAGCATTCGAGTTTGCTCTTTTTTTAATTAATTCTTATTTCCCATGTGTCTAGTAATTCTTTTTTGCTTTGGTTGGGTCTAAAATGTGTTTCTGTCCTGGGCTCTGTGGGGTCCGTTTCCTTTTGATGGCATAGAAGGCCCTTGTCTTGTCTCTCAGGTCCTCCACAACCTTGTGGGCGTTTCCTTTGGTGCTAATGTTTAGGCAGAGGTAGGTGTCCTTCTTTGTGCTCGTAGGGCAATGGTGTCTCGATAAAATTTATTTGTTGGCTTGCCTACTGGACCTTTTTTGGAACATCATTATTTGTGTCTTACTAGGTCTGGACAGAATCTGTGCAGAAGATCTAGGTGCTGCTGTAGGCCCTCCTTGGTTGGGGACAGAAATACCAGGTAGTCTGTAAACAGCAGACGTTTGATTTTGGAGTCTAGCAGTGTGAGGCCGGGTGATGCAGACTGTTCTAATCCCTCGCAATTCATGGATATATATGTTGAAGAGGGTGGGGCTCAAGCTGCATCCCTGCCTCACTCTACGGCCCTGAGGAAAGAAATCTGTGTTTATTGCACATTTTAACTGTACACTTGTTCTTTGTGCGCATTGATTTTGTTTTTCCACCATTCATTTATATAGCAGACCCTTTTGAGTCCAAAGCTTTTTTTGATATCATCAAAGCATGAAGACTTTTTTTTTTTTTTCGTCAACAAGGGTGTGCAGGGTATGCGATAGGAAAGGAAGCCAATTTGACATTTGCGCAGGACATTGTTTTCGCTGAGGAATGGAGTCTGCTGTTGATACTGCAGAAGATATTTTTGTGGGATTGCTGCTGGATTACACGGTACTTATTGGGGTCAAATTGAGTCTACTTTTGTGGATTTGGGGTGATCAGGCCTTGGTTTCCAAATATTAGGGAAGATTCCAGAGCTGTGGGTAATGTTGAAGTGTTTAAGCATAGCCAATTTGAATTTGTGGTCTGTATATTTGATCATTTATTTAGTATACCATCAACATTGTTGGTGTAGTGACCCATATTTTGAATCAAACATTTGTCGTAGGTAAGATCCCTAAAGCTTGAAAAAACGGTTTTGTTTCACCACTCCTCAAGGGAGGTGATGGTAGTGAGTTGGATAATTATCGGCTCATCTCTAAGCTCTCCTGTTTGGCTAAACTTCTAGATTCATTGGTGAATAGGCAACTACAATCTTCTTTAACTGTTAACAATATTCTATCTAGTAATCAATCTGGCTTTAGACCTAAACACAGTACTATTACGGCCACTGTACGTGTTGTAAATTATATTACTAATGCCCTTGATAATAGAAGGTCCTGTGCCGCCTTGTTCATAGGTTTATCTAAAGCTTTTGACACTGTAGACCATGCAATACTTTTGGGTAAGCTGTCGTCAATAGGACTGGGATTGGATGCCTGTCGTTTGGTTTCATGACTATCTTAAGGATAGAAGTCAGGCTGTTAGACGACAGCATCAAGTCAGAGCCATTAGTGTTGGGTATGGCTGCCTTTTCCTGTTACACTCCTTGCCTATGGAATAAGCCTGCAGACTAAACTTAGACTTGACTCTTGTCCCCCTGTTGCAAGTTCAACAGAAGGTTGCAAGTTCAAATCCCGAGCTGACAAGGAACAAATCTGTCGTTCTGCCCCTGAACAGGCAGTTGACCCACTGTTCCCAGGCCGTCATTGAAAATAAGAATTTGTTCTTAACTGACTTGCCTAGTTAAATAAAGGTAAAATAAAAAATAAAAAAGAGACCTTGGTCTCAGGCTGTGATCCTTGTTGAAATAAAGGTGTTATTATTATTATTATTATTATTATTATTATTATTATTATTATTATCCTATTATTATTATTATTATTATCCTATTATTATTATTATCCTATTATTATTATTATTATTATTATTATTATTATTATCCTATTATTATTATTATTATTATTATTATTATTATTATTATTATTATTATTATTATTATTATTATCCTATTATTATTATTATTATTATTATTATTATTATTATTATTATCCTATTATTATTATTATTATTATTATTATTATTATCCTATTATTATTATTATTATTATTATTATTATTATTATTATCCTATTATTATTATTATTATCCTATTATTATTATTATCCTATTATTATTATTATTATTATTATTACTATTATTATTATTATTATTATTATTATTATTATTATTATTATTATTATTATTACTATTATTATTATTATTATTATTATTATTATTATTATTATCATTATTATTATTATTATTATTATTATTATTATACCACAGGCCTTTTGGAGGGTTTGCATTTGGTCCTGTAGCTCATCCAATGTAATTGGAGAATCCAGTGGGTTTTGGTAGTCTTTAATAGCTGATCATTTAGTAGATTATCAGATATATGTTTTGACTGTTTGTTATTTGGCTGAAAAGATTGGAGAAGTGGTTCATCCCATACACCTCCATTTTGGATAAATACCTCTCCGTGATTGTTTATTCGTGTTCTAAATTACCCAGAAGTGATTTGAGTCTATGGATTCTTCAATAACAATGAGATGTTTTCTGTCATGCTGTTCCTTCCCTCCGTCTATAGCATGTCTTTAATAGTATGCAGTTTGCTCGTGTTCAATGCCTCACAGTTGGTTAGTGCTCCATTCAAGTAGATTGTGATCTGATAGGGCCGTCAGGGGGGGCTGACTGTGAATGCTCTAAGAGACTTTGGGTTGAGGTCGTTGATCATTTTATTACTGAATATTTTGTTTTATCTACAGGTACTACTGCCAAGAGATGAGCATCTCTCTTCTCTCTCTCCTCCTGTGCTCTCTTTCTCTCTCTCTCTGCTTTGTGGTAATCTTTTTCTCTCTCTTTCTCTCTCTGCTTTTGTGGTAATCTTTTCTCTCTCTTTCTCTCTCTCTCTGCTTTGTGGTAATCTTTCTCTCTCTTTCTCTCTCTCTCTGCTTTGTGGTAATCTTTCTCTCTTTCTCTCTCTCTGCTTTGTGGTAATCTTTCCTCTCTCTTTTCTCTCGTTCTCTCTGCTTTGTGGTAATCTTTTCTCTCTCTTTCTCTCTCTGCTTTGTGGTAATCTTTTCTCTCTCTTTCTCTCTCTCTGCTTTGTGGTAATCTTTCCTCTCTCTTTCTCTCGTTCTCTCTGCTTTGTGGTAATCTTTTCTCTCTTTCTCTCTCTCTGCTTTGTGGTAATCTTTCCTCTCTCTTTCTCTCTCTCTCTGCTTTGTGGTAATCTTTTCTCTCTCTTTCTCTCGTTCTCTCTGCTTTGTGGTAATCTTTCCTCTCTTTCTCTCTCTCTGCTTTGTGGTAATCTTTTCTCTCTCTTTCTCTCTCTCTGCTTTGTGGTAATCTTTTCTCTCTCTTCTCTCTCTGCTTTGTGGTAATCTTTTCTCTCTTTTTCTCTCGTTCTCTCTGCTTTGTGGTAATCTTTTCTCTCTCTTTCTCTCGTTCTCTCTGCTTTGTGGTAATCTTTTCTCTCTCTTTCTCTCGTTCTCTCTGCTTTGTGGTAATCTTTTCTCTCTCTCTCTCTCTCTCTCTGCTTTGTGGTAATCTTTCCTCTCTCTCCTGTCTCTCTTCCTTGTCTGCGTGAAGGGAGGGGCCACAGGAAAATCAGCGTTATAATAGAGGATCCTGTAGCAGGTTGGCAGTGCAGTTCTTCTGCGCTCCATCACTTCCTCTTCCTCTCTCCCTTTCCCTGCCCCTCCGCATGCTATTTTTCCTTCTTCCCCTCTCATCTGGCCTTGCCTCTAGTTCTTCATTTGTGCAGTTGTTTTCTTGGTTGCTGTTTTGGATCTTAGTTTGACCAAAACAACAACAAGACGCTAGGCCAAAACAGCTTTGTGTTTTCATTGTGTTGGTTGGTGCACCTTACTTTTATTACATTGTGATGTTTTGATGTTTTTTTTTTAAATTTTGGTCATTCATTGAATGCATCATAATTTTACTATCAATGGTTTACGACTGTTTCCTTTTCTCTGTTAATGCTTTCTGTGTCCAGTAGAACTTCACATTTATTAGTTAAGAATTTGGCCAGAATCATTGTACACAATTGTATCATCACAATATTTGCTCTGGATTTGCATGATGTTTAAGACTTGATATTTGATAGATTATTACCCTGTGATGTCATTTACCTAGCTGATAACAAAACATTGACGTTTTAATTGATACATTTACTTTCAATATATCCTTTGTGGGTGTCTAATTGAGCATGTCTCAAAATGGAAGGTAAAGTTGAAACTGACACAATCGATCAGTTACCAGTCTGTCAGCTACATTTAACACGTTGAATACAGAACCAGTCAGGAAAAACAGGCTATTTGTTGGCACTTGATGATAAGACACTAATCTAATGTCCGTTCTGTGGTCAATCTAACGTCAGCTGTGTGTTCTGTGTCAGAATCATTGGTTGCGGAGGACTGTCGTTTGGAGGACTACAGCCCTTTCTCCCTTGGCAGCAGTGGTGGCAGTACACCCAGTTCCTCTATATGGAGTCGAGTGAGTAGACTGGTTCGAACATTAGAACTACCTAGCTGTGTAGTGAGTAGACTGGTTTCGTTTTGTTAGAACTACCCAGCTGTGTAGTGAGTAGACTGGTTCGAACATTAGAACTACCTAGCTGTGTAGTGAGTAGACTGGTTTCGAACATTAGAACTACCTAGCTGTGTAGTGAGTAGACTGGTTCGAACATTAGAACTACCTAGCTGTGTAGTGAGTAGACTGGTTCAACATTAGAACTACCTAGCTGTGTAGTGAGTAGACTGGTTTGAACATTAGAACTACCTAGCTGTGTAGTGAGTAGACTGGTTCGAACATTAGAACTACCTAGCTGTGTAGTGAGTAGACTGGTTCAACATTAGAACTACCTAGCTGTGTAGTGAGTAGACTGGTTCGAACATTAGAACTACCCAGCTGTGTAGTGAGTAGACTGGTTCGAACATTAGAACTACCCAGCTGTGTAGTGAGTAGACTGGTTCGAACATTAGAACTACCTAGCTGTGTAGTGAGTAGACTGGTTCGAACATTAGAACTACCTACAGTTGAAGTCAGGGTAGCCTAGTGGTTAGAGCGTTGGACTAGTAACCGAAAGGTTGGAAGTTCGGAATCCCGAGCTGACAAGGTACAAATCTGTCGTTCTGCCCCCTGAACAGGCAGTTAACCCACTGTTCCTAGGCCGTCATTGAATATAAGAATTTGTTCTTAACTGACTTGCCTAGTTAAATAAAGGTAAAAAAAAAAGTCAGAAGTTTACATACACTAAAGTAATTCACACTGTTTTTCAACCACTCCACAAATGTCTTGTTCCTGTTACCTACAGTGCCTTCAGAAAGTATTCACACCCTTGACTTTTTCCAGTTGTGTTACAGCACAAATTTAAAATGGAGTCAATTGAGATATTGTGTCACTGGCCTACACACAATAGCACATAATGTCAAAGTGGAATTATGTTTTTAGATATTTTTACTAGGTTAATTTACAATTTAAAGCTGAGTCAATTAGTATTCAACCCCTTTGTTATGGCAAGCCTAAATAAATGCAGGAGTAAACATAAGTCCCATAATCAGTTGGATGGACTCACTCTGTGTGCAATAATAGTGTTTAACATGATTTTTGAATGACTACCTCATCTCTGTACCCCAACACATCCAATTGTAAGGTCTGTAAGGTCCCTCAGTCAAGTGGTGAATTTCAAACACAGATTCAACAGTAAAGACCAGGGAGGTTTTCCAATGCCTCGCAAAGGAGGGCACGTAATTGTTAAAAAAAAACAAAGGCACACATTGAATATCGCTTGGGCATGGTGAGGTTATTAATTACACTTTGAATGGTGAATCAATACACCAGTCACTAGAGAGATTGCAAGTTGCAAAGGTTGCAAGTTCAAATCCCGAGCTGACAAGGTACAAATCTGTCGTTCTGCCCCTGAACAGGCAGTTAACCCACTGTTCCTAGGCCGTCATTGAAAATAAGAATTTGTTCTTAACGGACTTGCCTAGTAAAATTAAAAAATGTAAATTAAAAGATAAAGGCATCCTTCCCTGAAAGCTTCCTGAACGGTTTTCTCCCTCTCCGGCAACTGAAGCTTAGTTGCCAGAGAGGAAGGAAACCATTCAGGGATTTCGCCATGAGGCTAATGTTGACTTTAAAACATTGTAGTTACTCCTCAATACTAACCTAAATGACAGTGTGAAAAGAAGGAAGCCTGTACAGAATAAAAATATTCAAAAACATCCATCCTGTTTGCAAAAAAGTACTCAAGTAAAACTTTAAATAATGTGGCAAAGAAATCACCTTTTTATGTCATGAATACAAAGGTGTTTTGTTTGCCCCAAACATAACAATCACTGAGTACCACTTCATATTTTCAAACATGGTGGTGGCTGCATCATGTTATGGGTATGCTTGTGTAACAGGTTTGCTTGTGTAACAGTTCTGCTTCCGTCCCTCTCCTGGGCTTGAACCAGGGACCCCTGAACACATCGACAACAGTCACCCTTGAAGTATCATTACCCTTGCAGAGCAAGGGATAGTACTTAAAGTTCTCAGAGTGAGTGACGTCACCGATTGAAACGCTACTAGCGCGTCCTGCTAACTAGCTATCCATTTCATACCAGTTACACTTGTCAAGGACTAGCTAGCCATTTCATACCAGTTACACTTGTCAAGGACTAGGGAGTTATTTTTTTGTTGAATGAAAATAAACGGAATAGAGCTAAGCACAGCAAAAATCCGAGAGGAAAACCTGGTTGTCTGCTGTCCGACAGACACTGGGAGACAAATGAACCTTTCAGCAGGACAATAAGCTAAAACAAATGGTCAAATATAAACGGTTGATTACCAAGATGACATTGAATGATCCTGAGTGGACAAGTTTCAGTTTAGACTTAAATCGGCATGAAAATCTATGACAACTTGCATATGGCAGTCTAGCAATGATCAACAACCAACTTAATCGAGCTTGAAGAATTAAAATAATATTGTGTAATACAGGTGTGGAAAGCTCTTAGAGACTTACCCAGAAAGACTCACAGCTGTAATTGCTGCCAAATGTGTTTTCTACAAACTATTAACTGAGGTGTGAATACTTATGTAAATGAAAGATTTCTGTATTTTTTTATTTTCAATATATTTTCATATTTCCAAAAACCTGTTTTGACTTTGTCATTATGGGGTATTATGTATCTGGGTGATTCAGGCTGTAGCACAACAACATGTGGAATAAGGCAAGGGGGAGTCTCATACACCAGCAGCTTCAAGTTTAAACAGAGTGGTCTGTGTGTGTGTGTGTGTGTGTGTGACTGTGTGTGACTGTGTGTGACTGTGTGTGACTGTGTGACTGTGTGTGACTGTGTGTGACTGTGTGTGACTGTGTGTGACTGTGTGTGACTGTGTGTGTGACTGTGTGTGTGACTGTGTGTGACTGTGTGTGACTGTGTGTGTGACTGTGTGTGTGACTGTGTGTGACTGTGTGTGACTGTGTGTGACTGTGTGTGTGTGTGTGACTGTGTGTGTGTGACTGTGTGTGTGTGACTGTGTGTGACTGTGTGTGACTGTGTGTGACTGTGTGTGTGACTGTGTGTGTGACTGTGTGTGTGACTGTGTGACTGTGTGTCTGTGTGTGTGTGTGTGTGACTGTGTGACTGTGTGTGTGTGTGACTGTGTGACTGTGTGTGACTGTGTGACTGTGTGACTGTGTGTGACTGTGTGACTGTGTGTGACTGTGTGTGACTGTGTGTGTGTGTGTGACTGTGTGTGTGTGTGTGACTGTGTGTGTGTGTGACTGTGTGTGTGTGTGACTGTGTGTGTGACTGTGTGTGTGTGTGACTGTGTGTGTGACTGTGTGTGTGACTGTGTGTGACTGTGTGTGTGACTGTGTGTGTGACTGTGTGTGTGTGTGTGACTGTGTGTGACTGTGTGTGTGACTGTGTGTGTGACTGTGTGTCTGTGTGTGTGTGTGACTGTGTGTGTGTGTGACTGTGTGTGTGTGTGACTGTGTGTGTGTGTGACTGTGTGTGACTGTGTGTGTGTGTGACTGTGTGTGTGTGTGTGTGACTGTGTGTGTGTGTGACTGTGTGTGTGTGTGTGACTGTGTGTGTGTGACTGTGTGACTGTGTGTGTGTGTGTGACTGTGTGTGACTGTGTGTGTGTGACTGTGTGTGTGTGTGACTGTGTGTGACTGTGTGTGACTGTGTGTGTGACTGTGTGTGTGACTGTGTGTGACTGTGTGTCTGTGTCTGTGTGTGTGACTGTGTGTGACTGTGTGTCTGTGTGTGTGTGACTGTGTGACTGTGTGTGTGTGACTGTGTGTGACTGTGTGACTGTGTGACTGTGTGTGACTGTGTGTGACTGTGTGTGACTGTGTGTGTGTGTGTGACTGTGTGTGTGTGTGACTGTGTGTGTGTGTGACTGTGTGTGTGTGTGACTGTGTGTGTGACTGTGTGTGTGACTGTGTGTGACTGTGTGTGACTGTGTGTGTGACTGTGTGTGTGTGACTGTGTGTGTGTGACTGTGTGTGTGTGTGTGACTGTGTGTGTGTGACTGTGTGTGTGTGTGTGACTGTGTGTGACTGTGTGTGTGACTGTGTGTGTGACTGTGTGTCTGTGTGTGTGTGTGACTGTGTGTGTGTGTGACTGTGTGTGTGTGACTGTGTGTGACTGTGTGACTGTGTGTGACTGTGTGTGTGTGTGTGTGTGTGTGTGTGACTGTGTGTGTGTGTGACTGTGTGTGACTGTGTGTGACTGTGTGTGACTGTGTGTGACTGTGTGTGACTGTGTGTGACTGTGTGTGTGACTGTGTGTGTGACTGTGTGTGTGACTGTGTGTGTGACTGTGTGTGTGACTGTGTGTGTGACTGTGTGTGACTGTGACTGTGTGTGTGTGTGACTGTGTGTGACTGTGTGTGTGTGTGACTGTGTGTGTGTGACTGTGTGTGTGTGACTGTGTGTGTGTGACTGTGTGTGACTGTGACTGTGTGTGTGTGACTGTGTGTGTGTGACTGTGTGTGACTGTGTGTGTGACTGTGTGTGTGACTGTGTGTGACTGTGTGTGTGACTGTGTGTGTGACTGTGTGTGTGACTGTGTGTGACTGTGTGTGTGTGTGTGTGTGTGACTGTGTGTGACTGTGTGTGTGTGTGACTGTGTGACTGTGTGTGTGACTGTGTGTGTGACTGTGTGTGTGACTGTGTGACTGTGTGTGTGACTGTGTGACTGTGTGTGTGACTGTGTGTGTGACTGTGTGTGTGTGTGTGTGACTGTGTGTGACTGTGTGTGACTGTGTGTGTGTGTGACTGTGTGTGTGTGACTGTGTGTGACTGTGTGTGACTGTGTGTGACTGTGTGTGACTGTGTGTGTGTGTGTGTGACTGTGTGTGTGTGTGACTGTGTGTGTGTGTGACTGTGTGTGTGTGTGACTGTGTGTGACTGTGTGTGTGTGACTGTGTGTGTGTGTGTGTGTGTGTGTGACTGTGTGTGACTGTGTGTGACTGTGTGTGACTGTGTGTGTGTGTGTGACTCTTTGTGTGTGTGTGACTCTTTGTGTGTGTGTGACTCTTTGTGTGTGTGTGACTCTTTGTGTGTGTGTGACTCTTTGTGTGTGTGTGACTCTTTGTGTGTGTGTGACTCTTTGTGTGTGTGTGACTCTCTTTGTGTGTGTGTGACTCTCTTTGTGTGTGTGTGTGTCTTGCTGCGTGCGTCTTGCTGCGTGCGTCTTGCTGCGTGCGTGTGTCTCTCTCGCTGCGTGTGGTCTACACAGACGGCTCCCAGTACAGCAGTGTTCCAGACTGCATGTTCCGGAAGCCGTTGGAGGGACAGAGCCTCATCAGCTACCTGTCAGAGCAGGACTTCGGCAGCTGTGCTGACCTGGAGAAGGTGAGCCTTGGAGAGAGTTCATAAACCCGCTTCTGACCCGCTTTTATATTTATGCAGATGATACTGTTCTTTATTCAAGTGGTAGTAGTTTATCTATAGCTTTTGAAAATGCCCAAAGAGCATTTAACATCACAACAGAATCTATGATTTAAAGCTCGTTCTAAATTTGGTAAAACAAACTGCATGGTATTTTCAAATACCAGGCATGTTACTAATCATGTCATTGCTACATTGGCTGGACTTACTATAGAGCAAGTTAGTGTCCAAAAATTTGGGTGTGTGGGTTGATGACAAGCTGAGCTTCACTGTGCATGTAGAGAACTTGATAAGGAAGCTCAAGCTGAAAATAGGTTTTTATTACCGGCATAAGGCTTGTTTTTTTCTGGAGACCAGGAAGGAGAGCTGGTACGATGTACATTACTGGCGGTTTTAGATTGTAGTGATTATATATATGCAGCCTCAGCCACGACCCTGAGAGAACTTGATTCAGTGTATCATGCAGCCTCAGGTTCATTACAAATCAGAAACGTCTAACACATCATTGTGATCTCTACAGCACTGTTGGCTGGTCGTCATTGACCTTGCAGGCTTAAACACTGGTATACACTGATTTACAAGGCCATATTGGGTAAAATGCCATTTTATCTCTGTTCTTTTTATATCTGCTGGTAACAAATATAAATTACGGTCCCATTCCATTTGCTTCTAGCAGTACCAAAAATTAGAACAGGTCATGGTAGAAATAGTTTTAGTTACTTAACTCTGTGGTCCAGGAATTCTCTCCTGAACATTTTAAAATGTGATGATCTAGTTTCGCTTGTTGAAGTTAAAAAACTTGATCGATGTGTATATATCATAGAAGAGTGTAATTGTTTTTAGGCCAGCTGTTTTAGTCAAGATGTTTGTGTTTTTAATGGAACAGTGCCTTGCGAAAGTATTCGGCCCCCTTGAACTTTGCGACCTTTTGCCACATTTCAGGCTTCACATAAAGATATAAAACTGTATTTTTTTGTGAAGAATCAACAACAAGTGGGACACAATCATTAAGTGGAACGACATTTATTGGATATTTCAAACTTTTTTAACAAATCAAAAACTGAAAAATTGGGTGCGCAAAATTATTCAGCCCCCTTAAGTTAATACTTTGTAGCGCCACCTTTTGCTGCGATTACAGCTATAAGTCGCTTGGGGTATGTCTCTATCAGTTTTGCACATCGAGAGACTGAAATCTTTTCCCATTCCTCCTTGCAAAACAGCTCAAGCTCAGTGAGGTTGGATGGAGAGCATTTGTGAACAGCAGTTTTCAGTTCTTTCCACAGATTCTCGATTGGATTCAGGTCTGGACTTTGACTTGGCCATTCTAACACCTGGATATGTTTATTTTTGAACCATTCCATTGTAGATTTTGCTTTATGTTTTGGATCATTGTCTTGTTGGAAGACAAATCTCCGTCCCAGTCTCAGGTCTTTTGCAGACTCCATCAGGTTTTCTTCCAGAATGGTCCTGTATTTGGCTCCATCCATCTTCCCATCAATTTTAACCATCTTCCCTGTCCCTGCTGAAGAAAAGCAGGCCCAAACCATGATGCTGCCACCACCATGTTTGACAGTGGGTATGGTGTGTTCAGGGTGATGAGCTGTGTTGCTTTTACGCCAAACATAACGTTTTGCATTGTTGCCAAAAAGTTCAATTTTGGTTTCATCTGACCAGAGCACCTTCTTCCACATGTTTGGTGTGTCTCCCAGGTGGCTTGTGGCAAACTTTAAACAACACTTTTTTTGGATATCTTTAAGAAATGGCTTTCTTCTTGCCACTCTTTCATAAAGGCCAGATTTGTGCAATATACGACTGATTGTTGTCCTATGGACAGAGTCTCCCACCTCAGCTGTAGATCTCTGCAGTTCATCCAGAGTGATCATGGGCCTCTTGGCTGCATCTCTGATAAGTCTTCTCCTTGTATGAGCTGAAAGTTTAGAGGGACGGCCAGGTCTTGGTAGATTTGCAGTGGTCTGATACTCCTTCCATTTCAATATTATCGCTTGCACAGTGCTCCTTGGGATGTTTAAAGCTTGGGAAATCTTTTGTATCCAAATCCGGCTTTAAACTTCTTCACAACAGTATCTCGGACCTGCCTGGTGTGTTCCTTGTTCTTCATGATGCTCTCTGCGCTTTTAACGGATCTCTATGACTATCACAGTGCAGGTGCATTTATACGGAGACTTGATTACACACAGGTGGATTGTATTTATCATCATTAGTCATTTAGGTCAACATTGGATCATTCAGAGATCCTCACTGAACTTCTGGAGAGTTTGCTGCACTGAAAGTAAAGGGGCTGAATAATTTTGCACGCCCAATTTTTGAGTTTTTGATTTGTTAAAAAAGCTTGGAAATATCCAATAATCATGTCGTTCCACTTCATGATTGTGTCCCACTTGTTGTTGATTCTTCACAAAAAATACAGTTTTATATCTTTGTTTGAAGCCTGAAATGTGGCAAAAGGTCGCAACGTTCAAGGGGCTGAATATTTTCGCAAGGCACTGTATGTAATTGTTGTACTGTTATGTTTGTTTATATTTTTGTTTCATGTTAGTGTATGTAAGTTGTTTCCCTCTGCTGCTATTGGACCAGGTCTCTCTTGGAAAAAGAGATGTTATCTCAATGAGAATAATCTGTATAAATAAAATGTAAATATATATATTTTTTAACTGTGCACCTCCCCAACTGTGTTACATCAGTCAACTTGAAGTTAGGGCAGAAGGTAAAGCGCCCATACTAAAGTGTTACAACAAGGCCTCACTCCTCCGGCCATCTGCATCTCATTCCAGGAGAACGCCCACTTCAGCATCTCGGAGTCTCCTGATCGCCGCCATCGAGCTGATGAAGTGCAACCTGCGACGGCAGGTGGAGGAGGAGGAGGGTGACGACAGTGACTCAGAGATCCGGCAGCTCAAACAGAAGATCCGGCTGCGTGAGACGCCAGATCCAGCGGACCCGCCTGCCTCCCTCACAGCGCTGTAAGAGCGACACATAGGCCAGACGGACACCTGCACGGATCCTCACTCTCGCGCACTCGCGCACTCACACGCTAGAGCTGGGGACGATAAAAAACAGAAAATTACCCACACCGTCTTTCTACTGAAGCATTTTGCTTAAGTGTGTACATTTTCTGTGATTTTTTTTTTGCTACATAACGTTCCTGTAGATTGTTCTAGAACCGTTAATTTGGTCCACAGTTAATAGACTATGCATTATGTTGATTCCTGTTATGAAAGTGTCTGCATGTCTCTGTTTTGCTGCTGTTTGATCGATCCTTCTCACTACCTCACTAGTATCGAGCCTCTCACTACCTCTCCACTAGTATTCAGCTCCTCTCACCCTCACTAGTATCTAGCCTCACTAGTATCGAGGCCTCTCACTCACCTCTCACTAGTATCGATCCTCTCACTGTTCTCACTAGTATCGAGACTAGTATCTAGCCTCACTACCTCCTCACTAGTATCGAGCCTCCTCACTACCTCTCACTAGTATCGAGCTCACTACCTCTCACTAGCATCGGAGCCTCTCACTACCTCTCACTAGTACGAGCCTCTCACTAGTATCGAGCTCCTCTCACTACCTCTCACTAGTATCGAGCCTCCCTTGCTCACCTCTCACTAGTATCGAGCCTCTCACTACTTTCACTAGTATCTAGCCTCTCACTACCTCTCACTACCTCTCACTAGTATCGAGCCTCCCTACCTTCACTAGTATCGAGCCTTCATTAGCTCTCACTCTAGCCTCTCACTACCTCACTAGCATCGAGCCTCTCACTACCTCCACTCACTAGACCTAGCCTCTCACTACGAGCTCCACTCACTAGTATCGGCCTCCTCACTGCCTCTCACTAGTATCTAGCCTCTCACTACCTCTCACTCAGTATCGAGCCTTCACTAACTAGTATCCTTCACTAGTATCGAGCCTCTCACTACCTCCTCACTAGTATCGAGCCTCCTCACTACCACTAGTATCTAGCCTCCAACTACCTCTCACTAGTATCGAGTCTCACTACCTCCCTCACTATCGAGCCTCCTCACTAGCACTAGTATCTAGCCTCTCACTACCTCTACCAGTATCCTCACTAGTATCTAGCTCACTACCTCCTCACTCACTACTAGTATCGAGCCTCTCACTACCTCTCACTAGTATCGAGCCTCCACTACCTCTCACTAGTATCGAGCCTCTCACTACCTCTCACTAGTATCGAGCCTCACTCTTCCTACTAGTATCGAGCCTCGTCAGCCTCTCACTACCTCTCACTAGTATCGAGCCTTCTCACTACCTCTCACTAGTATCGAGCCTCTCACCACTCCTCACCGAGCTCCTCACTAGTATCGAGCCTCCTCACTACCTCCCTAGTATCGAGCCTCTCACTCACTTAGTATCGAGCCTCCTCACTACCTCTCACTAGTATCGAGCCTTCCTCACTAGTATCGAGCCTCCCTTACTAGTATCGAGCCTCTCACTACCTCACTAGTATCGAGCCCCCACTCACTACGAGCTCTCACTAGTATCGAAATCTCTCACTACCTCTCACTAGTATCGATCTAGCCTCTCACTACCTCTCACTAGTATCGAGCCTCACTACCTCTCACTAGTATCTCTCACTAGTATCTAGCCTCTCACTCACTTCCTCACTAGCATCGAGCCTCACTGCCTCTCACTAGTATCATCGAGCCTCTCATCACCTCCTCACTAGTATCGAGTCTTCCTCACTACCTCTCACTAGTATCGAGCCTCCCACTCACCTCCTCACTAGTATCTAGCCTCCAACTACCTCTCACTAGTATCGAGCCTCTCACTACTCTCACTAGTATCGAGCCTCTCACTACCTTCACTAGTATCTAGCCTCTCACTACCCCTCTCACCCCTAGTAGTCGAGCCTCTCACTGCCTCTCCCACTAGTATCCCGAGCCCCTCTCACTACCTCTCACTAGTATCCCGAGCCTCTCACTGCCTCTCACTAGTATCGAGCCTCTCACTACCTCACTAGTATCGAGCCTCTCACTACCTCTCACTAGTATCGAGCCTCTCACTACTACTCTCACTAGTACTCCGAGCCTCTCACTACCTCTCACTAGTATCGAGCCTCTCACTACCTCTCACTAGTATCGAGCCTCTCACTACCTCTCATTAGTATCGAGCCTCTCACTACCTCACTACTATCGAGCCTCTCCCTACTACCAGGCCTCTCCCTCTCACTACTATCGAGCCTCTCACTGCCTCTCACTACCTTCTCAGGCCTCTCCTGCCTCTCACTACTGCTCCCGAGCCTCTCACTGCACCTCCTCCTGGCTCAGGCCTCTCTGCACTCTACTTCCTCCTGCCTATGAGCCTCTCCTACCTCTCTCACCTCCTCTCGAGCCTCTCCTACTGTCGAGCCTCACTACTCTCGCTCCCGAGCCTCTCACTACTATCGAGCCTCTCACTACCTCCTACTATCAGGCCTCTCACTACCTCACTACCTCTCACTATTCTCCCGAGGGCCTCACTACTATCGGAGCCTCTCACTACTATCGAGCCTCTCACTACTATCGAGCCTCTCCTTCTTCATCGAGCCTCTTCACTACCTCTCACCACCTCTCACTACCTCTCACTACCTCTCACTACCTCTCCTACCTCTCACTGCCTCACTACCTCTCACTGCCTCTCACTGCCTCTCACTACCTCTCACTACTATCGAGCCTCTCACTACCTCTCACTACTATCGAGCCTCTCACTACCTCTCACTACTATCGAGCCTCTCACTACCTCTCACTACTATCGAGCCTCTCACTACCTCTCACTACTATCGAGCCTCTCACTACTATTCGAGCCTCTCTCTACAACGGCTATTCACAAACCGGGGTGTATGGGTATGTCGTCGAGGGTTGCGCGCAAATGTGATTCACATTTTCAAACATGGGGATATACATTTGGGTGATGTTTTTTCTCTCGCCTGAGTAGCCTTGTTTCACTGCCAAAAATAAAATGAAACCATCTAGCGTTCAGCAAAATAACAGCGCAATGTCAAATACAGGTAACCTAGTCAAATAATGAACATCCAATCACGTTAACCGGTAGTCTCTCGCAGGAAACCTTCACTGTTGCGCAGACATTTAGAAATGAAACATGACAATCTGAAAAATAAGCTGACAGGAGTTTTTGACCGATAAATAAATGACTTTCGAGTAGTAAGACGTGTAAAAGCAACAGATACCATTAATAAGAAGGGGCTAGAAGCGCCTTATATGGTGAGCTACATGGTGGCTCGGACAGGCAAGCCCCAATACTATTGTGGAGGACTTCATTTTTACCTCTCACTAGTATCGAGCCTCTCACTACCTCTCACTACCTCTCACTACCTCTCACTAGTATCGAGCCACTCACTACCTCTCACTAGTATCGAAGCCTCTCACTACTCTCTCACTAGTATCGAGCCTCTCACTACCTCTCACTAGTATCGGAGCCTCTCACTACCTCTCACTAGTATCTAGCCTCTCACTACCTCTCACTAGTATCGAGCCTCTCACTACCTCTCACTAGTATCGAGCCTCTCACTAGTATCGAGCCTCTCACTACCTCTCACTAGTATCGAGCCTCTCACTACCTCTCACTAGTATCGAGCCTCTCACTACCTCTCACTACCTCTCACTAGTATCGAGCCACTCACTACCTCTCACTCAGCATCGAGCCTCTCACTACCTCTCACTAGTATCTAGCCTCTCACTACCTCTCACTAGTATCGAGCCTCTCACTACCTCTCACTAGTATCTAGCCTCTCACTACCTCTCACTAGTATCGAGCCTCTCACTGCCTCTCTCACTAGTATCGAGCCCTCTCACTACCTCTCACTAGTATCGAGCCTCTCACTACCTCTCACTAGTATCGAGCCTCTCACTACCTCTCACTAGTGCTCGAGCCTCTCACTACCTCTCACTAGTATCGAGCCTCTCACTACCTCTCACTAGTATCGAGCCTCTCACTACCTCTCACTAGTATCGAGCCTCTCACTACCTCTCACTAGTATCGAGCCTCTCACTACCTCTCATTAGTATCGAGCCTCTCACTACCTCTCCACTACTATCGAGCCTCTCACTACTATCAGAGCCTCTCACTGCCTCTCACTACTATCGAGCCTCTCACTGCCTCTCACTACTATCGAGCCTCTCACTGCCTCTCACTACTATCGAGCCTCTCACTACCTCTCACTACTATCGAGCCTCTCACTACCTCTCACTACCTCTCACTACTATCGAGCCTCTCACTACCTCTCACTACTATCGAGCCTCTCACTACTATCGAGCCTCTCACTACTATCGAGCCTCTCACTACTATCGCAGCCTCTCACTACCTCTCACTACTATCGAGCCTCTCACTACCTCTCACTACCTCTCACTACTATCGAGCCTCTCACTACTATCGAGCCTCTCACTACTATCGAGCCTCTCACTACTACTATCGAGCCTCTCACTACTATCGAGCCTCTCACTACCTCTCACTACCTCTCACTACCTCTCACTACTCTCACTCACCTCTCACTACCTCTCACTGCCTCACTACCTCTCACTGCCTCCACTACCTCTCACTGCCTCTCACTACCTCTCACTACTATCGAGCCTCTCACTACCTCTCACTACTATCGAGCCTCTCACTACTATCGAGCCTCT
>NW_027010774.1:0-28703 GCF_036934945.1 Oncorhynchus masou masou | reverse complement strand
TATCACTGTGGTCAGCATGGAGGCCTGGTCCTGTATCACTGTGGTCAGCATGGAGACCTGGTCCTGTATCACCGTGGTCCGCATGGAGGCCTTGCCCTGTATCACTGTGATCAGCATGGAGGCCTGGCTGGTGTTAAGGCAAGGGTACTGGCTGGGGTTAAGACAGGAGGGCTGGGTGTGGTTGATGCATTGGGACCAGCTGGGGTTAAGGTATGGGGACTGGCTAGCGTTAAGGCAGGGGGACTGGCTGGTGTTAAGGCATGGGGACTGGCTGGTGTTAAGGCAGGGGGACTGGCTGGTGTTAAGACAGGGGGACTGGCTGGTGTTAAGGCATGGGGACTGGCTGGTGTTAAGGCAGGGGGACTGGCCGGTGTTAAGGCAGGGGGACTGGCTGGTGTTAAGGCAGGGGGACTGGCTGGTGTTAAGGCAGGGGGACTGGCCGGTGTTAAGGCAGGGGGACTGGCTTGTGTTAAGTCAGGGGGACTGGCCGGTGTTAAGGCAGGGGGACTGGCTGGTGTTAAGGCAGGGGGACTGGCCGGTGTTAAGGCAGGGGGACTGGCTGGTGTTAAGGCAGGGGGACTGGCTGGTGTTAAGGCAGGGGGACTGGCTGGTGTTAAGGCAGTGGGACTGGCTGGTGTTAAGGCAGGGGGACTGGCTGGTGTTAAGGCAGGGGGACTGGCTGGTGTTAAGGCAGGGGACTGGCTGGTGTTAAGGCAGGGGGACTGGCTGGTGTTAAGGCAGGGGGACTGGCTGGTGTTAAGACAGGGGGACTGGCTGGTGTTAAGGCAGGGGGACTGGCTGGTGTTAAGGCAGGGGACAGGGTTTCCAGACAGCTGGAAGGAGACATCATGGGCCACTGCCTCGTCCTGTTCAACGTGCGTGTGTGTGTACCTTCAGATTAAAGCAGTCTGCCTATCTTTCATTGTTTTCAGGAAACTCTATTCATCAACTTGCCTTGTAGTCAATCGTATTCCTGACGTATGTGTAATAATATTTTTTAGGCTTGTGATAATTAAATTGTCAACTAAGTGAAAGGAATGTTTTCGATGGGCACAAGTGGAATACATAAATGTAACGGAGGTAGTTTGAGGTGGTTAGCTGAAGGTTATTACTCATCAATTGGACCTTTTGTTTTCCTCAGAAAGGCTGAAGAGTCCAGAGAGCAGAATATGTTTATCTTTCTGAAAATGTAATGATTATCCTTGTATCCTACTGACAGCGTTTTCTTTCTTTCTCCGTCAGGAGTGTGGGAACTTCATCCGTCTGATCGAGCCGTGGAGACCGAACCCACCTGTACGTGTGTGGAACAGGGGCATACAACCCCATCTGCCCTCATGGACCGCGAGCGCAGGTCCCAGGTAACCAGAGACAAGATGGAGCCAACCATGGTCACACTCCTGTACTCCCTCTTTCAGAGTCAGATCTGTCAATCAACTCAGGGTCAAAAAATCTCATTCCGCACCTTTTCTGTCCTTGTCATGGGACAATTGTCTGCTCCCCTTTTCACATTGATTTGCTCTATCCATGGTCTGGTGAACCCAGAGAAAGGCTCATATTGGTGCTTTTCCATTGAGACTTAGTGGGCCGCTGGTGTTTTATGTTAATGTAAACTCTATAGTGTAATTGTGTTTCCATCAGCAGTGTGACACCCTAAATCTTAATGGCGGGCAGAATCAACAACCTCTGCATCATACAAGAATGTTGCTTTGTGAGTAGGTGTTAAAGTTCACAGTTATCCATTGTTATGTAAATTAAAGCTAAAAAAGTACCCAGGGTCTTGCTTCCAAGTGAGAGCAGGTCCACCAGAGCCATGGCCCAGTGAGACACGGGTGCCGGCCCAAGTAGACTGAAACAGAAAAGTTTGAGCCTTTTGATGTAAAACACTGGGTCAATCCTCAGTGGAAATGCCCCAATAGATAATGAGCTCTTCACAGGTGGTTAACTCTCCTTTATTCTGGCAGTTTGTGTCACACTGTTACAGTGACTCCTACTGGAGAGACAGCTAACTGCCACCATAGGAAGCTAACCGCCAGCTAAAGAACTGCTGGGAAGAGAATGTTGACTGTGTGTCTAAAACAACCAGGACTATCTTCTACTAGCGGCTGTCTCCCCTCCCCCTCACCTGTTTATGTGTCGTGCTCTGACCTGTCTGGGAGGATCTGAAAGGCCATCAATAGCGATGGAGCCTCTCATCCATCATCAGCCTTGTAACTCACCCCCTCCATCCATTCCTCCCTCTGTTTCTCCCTCTCTCCCTCATAGACCAGCGGCCATCAGAGATGCAGCAGCTGCCGTCCCCAGTGCACACTTACTGTTACTATCCTGCCTGTTTAGTCTCAACGCTTCATTGCAGGGCTTAGGTTTCAATGTACAGGCCAGTCATCCCCTTGACATTCATCCTCTCCCCCAGGCCCTGCTAGCTACATCGCTTGAACTGTAAAGGTTTTCATTGGTTAAAATTAGAGGTGTAAACAGAAACCATTTGTTTGGAAGTTCTCCCAGTTATCATTCCAAAGGCCTCACGCATGTTGAGTCCTCAGACAGCTCCCAAGGTTTTCCAGATATTACCTCACGTCTTCACTGAGTTCACTTTACTTTGAGTTCCTTTTCTGCTTTTCACCCAAATGGGTCTCATTTGTCTTTTTTACGTTGCTGAACCTTGTGTCTATGTTTTCATTTGCATGGCATGGCATGTTTTCTGTATGTATTTGGCAACCTAGATAGCTGCGGATTCTGAAACTCCATATTGATTTATTCACGTCACTGAACTCTCTCTAGCGTGCTTCGCTTGACATAGTTCTTTTTTGTTACTTTTGGGTTCTCTTCTCATTGGTTCTCATGGGGTGGCAGGTAGTCTAGCTGTTAAGAGAGTTGGGTCAGTAGGTGAAAAATCTGTCTGTGCCCTTGAGTAAGGCACGTAACCCTAATTGCTCTGGTGTCTGCCAAACGTTTTAAATTTAATTTTTTTAAATGTCATAGAGTCCACTCTCATTTCTTCTGTTGTGGTCATGGTTGTGTTTCGGTCATGGGTCTTTCTTTGAGCTTTTTCTGTTCTCCTTCTGGTCAACTCTTGGGTTGATTTTTCCACTGAGTTTCAGTTGGTTTTGGGTTGTCCCTTCGGGTGCAGTCGATGGGACCCTCGTGGTAATCGCGTGGCACGTGTCCTCTTTTTAGGCCCTCTACCTGCAGGCACCAAAGTCCGGAGGGAGGACCAGCCGGGCGGCAGACTTCAGCACTACGGCAGGGCCTGTGGAGTCAAAGGTGGGCCTACGGCCGAGGGGTGGCTACTGTAGTAAGGGGCTGGAGTCTAAGACCTGGGCAGAGAAGAGTCTACTGTAGCGAGGGGCTGTGTTCTAGGTTGAGGGAGGCTACTGTAGTAAGGGGCTGGGGTCTAAGACCTGGGCAGAGGGGAGGCTACTGTAGCGAGGGGCTGTGGTCTGGGCTGAGGGGAGGCTACTGTAGTAAGGGGCTGGGGTCTAGGACCTGGGCAGAGGGGAGTCTACTGTAGCGAGGGGCTGTGGTCTGGGCTGAGGGGAGGCTACTGTAGTAAGGGGCTGGGGTCTAGGACCTGGGCAGAGGGGAGTCTACTGTAGCGAGCGGCTGTGGTCTGGGCTGAGGGGAGGCTACTGTAGTAAGGGGCTGGAGTCTAAGACCTGGGCAGAGAAGAGTCTACTGTAGCGAGGGGCTGTGGTCTGGGCTGAGGGGAGGCTACTGTAGTAAGGGGCTGGGGTCTAAGACCTGGGCAGAGAAGAGTCTACTGTAGCGAGGGGCTGTGGTCTGGGCTGAGGGGAGGCTACTGTAGTAAGGGGCTGGGGTCTAAGACCTGGGCCAAGAGGAGACTACTTTAGCAACGGCTGGGCTCTGGGACCTGGTTGAGGGGAGGTTACTGTATCAAGGGACTGCAGTTTGCATTCTGGGGAGGCTACTTTAGCGAGGACCTGGGGTCTGGGACCTGGAGAGGCTGCTGTAGCAAGGAGCTGTCACCTGGGCCGAGGGAGGCTACTGAAGCAATGGGCTGGGTTCGGGGACCTGGGGAGGCTTCTGTAGCAAGGGGCTGGGGTCTGGGACCTGGGGAGGCTACTGTAGCAGGGGGCTGGGGTCTGGGACCTGGGGAGGCTACTGTAGCAAGGGGCTGGGGTCTGGGACCTGGGGAGGCTACTGTAGCAATGGGCTGGGTTCTGGGACCTGGGGAGGCTTCTGTAGCAAGGGGCTGGGGTCTGGGACCTGGGGAGGCTACTGTAGCAGGGGGCTGGGGTCTGGGACCTGGGGAGGCTACTGTAGCAATGGGCTGGGTTCTGGGACCTGGGGAGGCTTCTGTAGCAAGGGGCTGGGGTCTGGGGTCTGGGGAGGCTACTGTAGAAAGGGGCTGGGGTCTGAGACCTGGGTCAGGTGCCCATCTGGTGTCTGACAGCCCCTGTCATCATGTACAGCCTGTTGACATCCAAAATGGACGCCGCTGATTATGATGTGGAAGAAATGGGGTCTAATCACATATTCTAAAATAAAATAAGCCTTATTATTACCAATCCTCAAGGGTACAGTAAGCTACTTGACACAAAGCCAATGCGGTCCTGGCTCATGGACTTCAGAGCCACTCTCCATATCTCTAACATTAGGAGCATGGTGGATTCGTTTTGGATCGCTCTCCTCATTTTTGCTCAAGCACTCCATTTTGCCAATAACTGACCTTATACACTTCTGCTCCCCTTGTTAAAACTAACCACAGGTCAATGTGATGTGTTTACATAGATGTCTGGTTCAGCACACTAACACAGCATTTGACCAGACCTGTGCTTAGAAACAAGGACACATATTTGTGTGCCAACCTTTATTTGGATGACTCATGTACTGGAGGCAGCTCTGCAGGGTAGTCACTAGCTGGCATAGCCTAAAGTCATACAATCTGATTTTAAACCTAACCATAACCTTAACCACACTGCTAACGTTATGCCTAAACCTAACCTTAATTATGACCAAAAGCAAATGCTTGTCCTAGGGCAAATGCTGACTTTGCAACCCACCCATCTAGTAAAAATCCTGCTCAGCTCTGCTTCCAGGACAGACTCATCCCAATAAACAACCTGCATTTCCTATATATCCTCCTTGTGTCTGTATTTCCCTGAAAAAGGTTACATTATCTAAAAACCAAATCACGTGTAATACATAAATAAGGCCTGAATCAACTGTGTTCTCAATGGAAACAACATAATAATTGTTGATGATGTTTACATATTGAATTGTTTCTGTCCTCACTTTGTCCCTACCAATATGTACTTATCTATCTCAATTACCTCGTATCCTTGTACATTGACTCGGTACTGGTACCCCGTGCATATAGCCAAGTTATCATCAACTCGGTACTGGTAACCTGTGTATATAAGTATAAAGATATCTTTCTTATTGTCTATTTATTCCATGTATTATTATCTTTCAATTATTTTTTTACTATTATTCTCTCTGCATTGTTGGGAAAGGGCCCGTAAGTAAGCAAGTCACTATTAGTCTACACCTGTTGTTTTACCAAGCATTTGACACATAACATTTAGTTGCTATCTATTACAGGAATATATCTTCCGTTTTGAGCCAGGCAAAGTGGATTGGGGGAAAGGCAAATGTCCTTGACCCTCGCTCAACAGCGTCTCAGCTTTGATCAGTAAGTGCCTGTTTCACCTCTTCTCTCTCAGGTCACTTGTACTAATATTGGAAGAATTGAGTGTCTCTGTTATTGAAACAAAAGTATTTGTTTCTCCGTCAAGCTATATTCCTCTCCCCACAAAGAGTCTTTCTGTCAGTCCAACCCTGTGGAATCAATGTCGACTGGCAAGTCACACTAGACCTTGCTCATTCAAAAACTTCTGCCTCTTTTAAAACCGTTTTCTTCAATTGTAGTTACCCTGCCAGATGATGTAAAACATTCCATTGTTATACTATTCTCATAATCATAAAGTATACTGAAAAGTCAATTGCCGTATGGAGAAGTATTCATCTATGTACTGCACAGTATATTTAATGTAATTTGTGGATAAAGGGAGTAGCATGTGTCGGTATGTAAGTTCTCATATCAATAGGTGGCCTGGTGTTGACACTGGCTTGCAGACAGTTGGTCAGACTTAGCTGTTGACCTCTCCTTCTCTGGCATGGCTCCACTGACCTCCCAGCCACCCAGGGTGTGTGACACTTCCCATGACCCCGCTCTGTGACTTCCCATGTCATCCCACACCTAGAGCTGACCAAGCGGAACTAACTAGCCTCCACTTACTGTAGCGACTCAGCTGCTACATAACTGACCTACAACACAGCCAGTCATACCACAATAACGCAGATACAAAGTAAGGAATTATCCTCTTTTAGGGGTATCTATGTACCTCTTTGACCCCAGTTTTTCTCAAGTTTGGTCACTCTTGCCAACCCACCCCAGTGTGAAGGGGTTCGATCTGATGGGATTATAGAAAGGAAAATACTGTCTTGTCTTTCGGAATCTGTCAACACTCTAAACAGGTCCCATACTGGGGCAGCACCTGCTCACTCACACACTCAGCCACAAGCAACTGGTGGCGGCATTTCCCAGGCCCTCCACCCACACTGCTTACCATGACCAGACCAGGGCCAATGACTACATCCCCACATCCTGCCCCAGGTCCCCAGTGTCTGCCCTGGGATCTCCCTCCTCGTCCTGCTGCTGACCCTGGCCACCAGCTGGTTGGTTATGTGGAGGGGAGGGGTACCATGTGTTATTGTCCTACAGAAAACAGGGCCATATTTGTGACGGAGTCACGAATCACCTATGGTTTTCCTCCTGTCAACCGATAGGTTTTGACTTTCTATAACATTCCATTCATCTCTTTTTTCTCTTATTGACAGATGGGGAGCTCTACGCTGGGGTCTACATTGACTTCATGGGACAGATGCGTCCATCTTCCGTACTCTAGGAAACAGACTGCCATGAGGACGGATCAATACAACTCCAAATGGTTAAATGGTAACGTCTCACGTCTCATCCTGACAGACATCATCTCTCTATGGCATTTGTCTTTATATTTCCATCAGGTATCAATTGATTCCTCCTTCTCTACATTCCTGTTCTGTCTCATAGCACCTCTGTATGTCATACTGTTTATATGGTCTAAGCCTCTAGCTGTTTCAGCCATTAAAAAGTCAACAATGCCTATCACATCAATACAGTAGGAAATGTTTTGTCACGTTTGTGCTGTAGCCAAGTCTTCTGTGGTTCGTTGTCATGCCATACATGTCTGGTAGCATTTCATGTCTGGGATGTTTGGCATAACAATTAATTATATTAGAGTTTGCAAGAGCATATTGGCTGCCCTACCTCAAATACGCTTGTACCGTAAGTGCTGCTGGGTGCGCATGTGATCTGCTACTATCAGTGTGTTTGGGAGATCAGTGTGTTTGGGAGATCCCTGTGTACACGTGTGTTTGGGAAGTCAGTGTGTTTGGGAGATCAGTGTGTTTGGGAGATCTGCTGGGTGGGTGTGTTTTGAGATCAGTGTCAGTGTGTGTTTTGGAAGTCAGTGTGTTTTGGGAAGTCAGTGTGTTTGGGAGTTGGGAAGTCAGTGTGTTTGGGAAGTCAGTGTGTTTGGGAAGTCAGTGTGTTTTGGAGGTCAGTGTTTTGAGAGGGAAAGTGTCACCATTGATTAGTAGGGCTGAGTCCACAGCAGGAGGTACTCCCCATCTCCACCTGAGTCCTGTTCATCAGTCCCAAGGCCACACTATGGACGTCCCCTGATCCATCCTGCTTTCCCCATATGGGTTCATATATCCCACCCCCAACATGGTCTACCCCCATATGAGTCCATGTACCACCCCCCACCCTCCCACCCCACACCCCACATGGTCAACCCCCCATATAAGTCTACCGTCCCCGGGCACTCACCTCCGTTATCATGAAAGTGCTTTGAGAGGCTAGTCAAAGGCCACATTACCTTCTCCCTCCCCGACACACTTGGCACTCAACAATTCACCTACCGCCCTGATTGATTCACAGACAACACAATCACCATTGCACTGCAAACTCTCATCACCCACCTGGACAAAAGGAATGCATATTTGAAGATGCTATTCATAGACTTCAGCTCAGCCTTCAATACCATAGTGCCCTCTAAGCTCACCACAAAGCTCACGGCCCTGGGACTGAATTCCTCCCTATGCAATTTGGGCCTGGACTTCTGATGGGCCGCCACCAGGTGGTGAAGGTAAGCACCGTTACCTCCTCGACACTGATTATCTACACAGGGGCCCCACAAGTGTGTCCTCAGTCGCCTCCTGTACTCCCTATAAACCCACGACTGCATCAAGTTTTCTGATGACAGTAGTTGGCCTGATTACTAACAATGACCAGGCGACCTACAGGGAGGACGTAGGCACTCTGACAGCATGGTGCCAGGAGCTGATTGTGGTCTTCAGGCGAAAACCAGGCTGGGTACGCCCCATCCTCATCAATGGGGAGACGGTCAGAAACTTCAAGTTCCTCAACGTGCACATCTCTGAGAAGCTGGAATGATCAACCCACACGGAGAATGTTGGGAAGGCACAACAGCGACTCTTAAAACTCAGGATGCTGAAGAAATTCTTCCTGTCCTGAGGGCCCTCACAGTGTTCTACAGGAGCACCATTGAGAGCATACTGTCAGGCTGCATCACAGCCTGGTATTGCAACTGCACCGCCCCGCGGACTGCAAGGTGCTACAGAGGGTGGTACACTGCCTAACACACCATTGGGTATAATGCCTGCCCCACAGGACACCTACAACACCAGGTGTCGCAGGAAGGCCAAGAAGATAATCAGGGACCTCAGCCACCCGAGCAATGCCCTGTTCTCCTCGCTTCTCCAGACGCGGACCGTACAGGAGCATCAGGGCAATAACTTGAAGACTGGCCATTATGCTTCTACCCCCAGACCATCAGGCTGCTGAATAGCCAACCTGCTCCCCCTGTCTCCCTCCTGCCCCCCAGACTTCCTAACCCTGCCTCACCCCCCCAATGGACAATTATCACTATTACTGTCACGCCTTGGTCTTAGTATTTTGTGTTTTAGTTAATTAGTTAGTCAGGCCAGGGTGTGACATGGGTTTATTGTTTGTTGTATTCTTAGTGGGGTTTTTTAGTTATTGGGATTGTAGCTGATTAGAGGTGTGTTACATAGGTTTGGCTGCCTGAGGCGGTTCTCAATCAGAGTCAGGTGATTCTTTGTCTCTGATTGGGAACCATATTTAGGTAGCCTGGGTTACGCTTTGTATTTAGTGGGTGATTGTTCCTGTCTCTGGTGTAGTGTTCTCAGCCAGGCTGTAATAGGTTTCCGTTCCGTTTGTTGTTTTTGTATTTATTCGTTTTTTCATGTATAGTTCCGTTATTTGTTTCATTAAAAGAACATGATTAATCAACACGCTGCATTTCGCTCCGACTCTTCTTTGACAAACGAAGAACGTTGTTACAATTACAATGTAAATATGTATATATTATTATTTTTATTACTGTTTTTCATTCACTTCTCACTTCCTCCCTGCTGCTCCCCTTATGGGCATTCCCCCAACAGATTCTTACCCTGCCCCACCACCCAATGGTAATTTATCATTGCTACAATTGTAAATGCGTATATTATTATTATCTAGATTTTTTTTCTCATTCACTTCTCTTTTCTTTTCTTATTTTTATTTTATTTTGACCCGTGCTGTTGGAGCCCTCAGCATAAGATTTTCACTGTACCCAGCAGTTCCAGCTGCATTCCTGTGACTAATGAACTCATCTCTAACCTATTCTATGTACTCCCCCTTCCCACCCCCCACATGGTCTGCCCCCATATGGGTTGTGTCTGTTGCAGCAGGAGGACAGGATCAGTTTGATTTGTCCAGCAGTGCCCTAATCAGTGAGCTATCATGGGGAAGAGAGGTTGATGCCATGTTGTGCTCATTCAGTGAGATTAATAAAACTGATTTGGAATGTAGTGACATGAGCTCAGCTTGAGGCCTCAACTGACTCTCCACTAGCATCTGTCTCGTCTTCAACTCTCTCTCTCTCTCTCTCTTTCTTTCTCTCTCTATCTCTCACTCTTGCTCTCTTTTCTTTCTCGCTCTTTCTCTCTATTTTCAGATCCCATATTCATCAAGGCACACCTCATCCCAGACAGTGCTGAGAAGAATGATGACAAGCTGTACTTCTTCTTCCGGGAGAAAGGCTTCAGAGATGGGCCAGAGTCCCATGACCCAGTCCAGGATAGGCAGGATCTGTCTGGTAAGTGGCCACACTACCACATTATCTGCAAATGTTTTCTTACTGCAATTGTGAGGGTTTGTCTCATATTGTGACCTCTGAGCTTGTAAACCCAGTACCCTGCCACTCCTGATACTGAGACATCCCCAGAATAGAGGGGTCTCCTTGGAAAATCCCCTTAAATCATCACTGCCCCCACTTCCTCAACAGCCAATGAGGAGTCTAAGAAACCAAACTAAAGGGAATGCTTGTTGTCCCCTGTGATATTCTGTTGTAATGGGAGAGTTTGCCTTTGGCCTCCAGTATATACACATAAACACACATACACATAACACTCTCAGGGTAATGTTGATCTAATGATGTACGTATCCAGTCACTGCAGTGACTCAGAACGTTGTTTACCCTTAGAGGGGGTCAGAGGGTAACCCTGTGCTGTGTGCAAACCTTCCCCCCTCTTGCTGCACGTCTCTATGGGACCGTTGGTACATTGGTCCTGTCTGTCTCTGGACCCTAAGTCATTGTCCTCAAATCAAATCAATGTATTTATAAAGCCCTTTTTACATCAGCAGATGTTCCAAAGTGCTTATACAGAAACCCAGCCTAAAACCCCAAACAGCAAGCAATGCAGGTGTAGAAGCACGGTGGCTAGGAAAACCTCCCTAGAAAGGCAGGAACCTAAGAAGAAACCTAGAGAGGAAGCAGGTTGTGAGGTGTGACCAGTCCTCTTCTGGCTGTGCCGGATGCTGATTTTTAAGAGTACATGGCCATTAAGGACAAATTCTCTGATGACGCCCACTGGAAATAACACTATTGTCGTAGATACAGTATACACACAATACCTGGTAGAAAGAGTGCTCATGTTGATACAATTTCAGAGTACATAACATTTTTGTGTAGGAGCTACAAAACAATGGAATATTCTAACCTTTGCATGATATTCAGTAGCATATTACTCCGCTATAAATTGTTGCATAAATAGCATTCTATGATTTTTAACTTGGACATTTCATAATGAACACGTTTCGTAATGTTTTGCAAGGATTACTGGGCTGTGAGTAATTTTCCTGGGCATCACCTCCCTCCCCACCTCTCTGTAGGGGTAGGCGTCTGTCCACAACAGATGGGGTGGACAGACTGACCCACAGATCTGATGTTTCCTCCCAACTTCTCTGTAAGCTAGTGTTGGCTGCTAGTTGTCTGTATCAAACAGCTGTTGGTTTGAATCTGTGGACCGGTCCACTTGTTGTGTTTGCCTCCCCTGCAGAATGATGATGGTGGACACTGCTGTCTGGTCAACAAGTGGAGCACTTTCCTGAAGGCCAGACTCATCTGCTCTGTGCCTGGGGTGGACGGCATAGAGACCCACTTCCGATGAACTCCGTAAGTAGGCATCATTTCCCAACAGTGGTACAGCCTATTTGTTATGTTCTTACAGTAACTTCACAATGCTCCTCAAGCGTTGTCCTACCCTCAACTGTTAGACACTAAATATAGTCTGCTCCACTCCACCTAAAAGAGACAGTAGGTAAAAGGACCAACCATCAGTTCAGAACCCACTCTCTGTCATCTTTCTGTAGTATCTCTGTAACATCTGAGTTCTTCTGAACCGTTCCAAACTGCACTAATGCACATTACGCACTACAGAAAAGCATTTTTTTTTTTAAACAAAACTGTCAACAGTTTAATTAAATATGTTTGGTTGTGAAAACATGTTACTATCGATGTTCGTGAACAGATGTCACTTGGTTCTCGCAAACTAAGCACTGGGTAGCTGCAGGAACAGGGTTGGAGAGACCATGGCATACAGAGTTTGGGCGGAATAGAGCTACAGGCTATCTACTGCTACTATATTTATTTCTCAGATGCTAATATTAAGCACATTGCTCAGCTGTAAAACCAGAGTAGCCTACCTGGCATAATCGAAAAGGGAACCAAAGGAAAGCGCTGAATACAACAGGTGTAGACCTTACAGTGAAATGCTTACTTACAAGCCCTTAAACAACAATGCAGTTCAAGAAATAGAGTTAAGAAACGTTTTATAAAAATAGGTCCTGGATGGCAGGAAGCTTGGACCCAGTGATGTACTATTTGATATGGATGACATCTTTTTTTACCCCCCGAACCCTGTTCCTACCTATCTGATGATGGCCATTTTAAATCAAACAAATTTCAAATATTAGTAAAGGCGAGATTGAATTGAAAATAGTCTGATGGATGAGAATGTTATCACTTAATGAGAGAACAGCATGTGCAGCCTGAGGCAAGAAACAGAACGAAAGTGTATTTTATTAGACTTTTTCAAATCATCAATATAGTCGCATCATGCAGCCCATATGTTTTGATTTCTAAGACATTCCAAGGTTTGTATTATTCTCAACTAAAGTTGTCAAATTACTCTAAATCTAGCGTATAATATCTGTTTCAAATGATCACTTTTACACTCAACATGGCCACTTCACATGCGCACTCGCTCAGGAATGGGAAAAATATCCTTTCTATTTTAATCAAATAAGTGAAATTACATTTAACAAAAATATAAATGCAACATACAACAATTTCAAAAGATTTTACTTAGTTACAGTTCATATAAAGAAATCAGTCAATTAAAATAAATTAATCTAAAAATATGTGTATATATACAGTTGAAGTCAGAAGTTTACATACACCTTAGCCAAATACATCTAAACTCAGTATTTCACAATTCCTGACAATTAATCCTAGTAAAGATTCCCTTAGGTTCCCCACTTTATTTTATGAATGTGAAATGTCAGAATAATAGTAGAGATAATGGTTTATTTTAGCTTTTATTTCTTTCATCACATTCCCAGTGGGTCAGAAGTTTACATACACTCAATTAGTGTTTTATAGCATTGTCTTTAAATTGTTTAACTTGGGTCAAACTTTTCGGGTAGTATTCCACAAGCTTCCCACAATAAGTTGGGTGAATTTTGTCCCATTCCTCCTGACAGAGCCGGTGTGTACCGAGTCAGGTTTGTAGGCCTCCTTACTCGCACATGCTTTTTCAGTTCTGCCCACAAATCTTCTATAGGATTGAAGTCAGGGCTTTGCGATGGCCACTCCAATATCTTGACTTTGATGTCCTTAAGCATTTTGCCACAACTTTGGAAGTATGCTTGGGGTCATTGTCCATTTGGAAGACCCATTTGTGACCAAGCTTTAACTTCCTGACTGATGTCTTGAGATGTTCCTTCAATATATCCACGTACTTTTCTCACCTTATGATACCATCTATTTTGTGAAGTGCACTAGTCCCTCCTGCTGCAAAGCACCCCCACAACATGATGCTGCCACCCCCGTGCTTCACGAATGGGATGGTGTTCTTCGGCTTGCAAGCCTCCCCCTTTTTCCTCCAAACATAACGATGGTCATTATGGCCAAACAGTCTATTTTTGTTTCATCAGACCGGAGGACATTTCTCCAAAAAGTACGATCTTTGTCCCCATGTGCAGTTGCAAACCGTAGTCTGGCTTTTATGGCGGTTTTGGAGCAGTGTTTTCTTCATTGCTAAGCGGCCTTTCAGGTTATGTCGATATAGGACTCGTTTTACTATGGACATAGATAGCTTTGTACCTGTTTCCTCCAGCATCTTCACAAGGTCCTTTGCTGTTGTTCTGGGATTGATTTGCACCTTTTGCACCAAAGTACCTTCATCTCTAGGAGACAGAATGTGTCTCCTACCTGAGCGGTATGATGTTTGCCTGGTCCCATGGTGTTTATACTTGCGTACTATTGTTTGTACAGATGAACGTGGTACCTTCAGGCATTTGTAAATTGCTCCCAAGGATGAACCAGACTTTTGGAGGTCTACATTTTTTTCTGAGGTCTTGGCTGATTTCTTTTGATTTTCTCATAATGTAAAGCAAAGAGGCACTGAGTTTGAAGCTAGGCCTTGAAATACATCCACAGGTACACCTCAAACTCAAATTATGTCAATTAGCCTATCAGAAGCTTCTAAAGCCATGACATCATTTTCTGGAATTTTCCAAGCTGTTGAAAGGCACAGTCAACTTTGTGTATGTGAACTTCTGACCCAGTGGAATTGTGATATAGTGAAATAATCTGTCTGTAAACAATTGTTGTCATGCACAAAGTAGATGTCCTATCCAACTTGACAAAACTATAGTTTGTTAACAAGACATTTGTGGAGTGGTTGAAAAACGAGTTTTAATGACTCCAACCTAAGTGTATGTCAAATTCCTGACTCTATCTACAGTACCAGTCAAAAGTTTGGACACACCTAGATTCTTCATGACAGCTTTACACATCTTGATGACAGCTTTGCACTCAAGAGTATATAAACTTCCTGTTTCCATCACAACTGTCTTGTTTTTTAAATTTATATATACAGTTAATTCAGAAAGTATTCAGACAGCTTGACTTTTTAAATGTTGTTACATCACAGCCTTATTCTAAAAATGATTAAATCGTTTTTTCCTCATCAAACTACACACAATACCCCATGATGTCAAAGCAAAAACAGTTTTTTAGACATTTTAGAGTAACTGGAGTACACTGGAGTAACTGGAGCATCAGCATTTGTGGGTTCGATTACAGGCTCAAAATGGCCAGAAACAAAGACATTTCTCGTCAGTCTATTCTTGTTCTGAGAAGGCCAGCATCCCGGAGTCGCCTCTTCACTGTTGACGTTGAGAATGGTTTTGCGGGTGCTATTTAAAGAAGTTGCCAGTTGAGGACATGTGAGGTATCTGTTTCTCAAACTAGACACTCTAATGTACTTGTCCTCTTGCTCAGTTATGCACCGGGCCTCCCAATCCTCTTTCTATTCTGGTTAGGGCCAGTTTGTGCTGTTCTAGGAGTGGAGAACTACACAGCGTTGTATGAGATTTTCCAGTTCGTGGCATTTTCTGCATGGAATAGCCTTCATTTCTCAGAACAAGAATAGACTGACGAGTTTCAGAAGAAAGTTCTTTGTTTCTGGCCATTTGAGCCTGAAATCAAACACAGAAGTGCTGATGCTCCAGATACTCAACTAGTCTAAAGAAGGCCAGTTTAATTTCTTCTTTATCAGTACAACAGTTTTCAGCTGTGCTATCATAATTGCAAAGGGGTTTCTAATGATCAATTAGCCTTTTAAAATTATAAACTTGGATTAGACAACACAACGTGCCATTGGAACACATGAGTGATTGTTGCCTCTGTGTGCCTATGTAGATATTCCATGAAAAATCTGCCGTTTCCAGTTACAATAGTCATTTACAACATTAACAATGTCTACACTGTATTTCTGATCTATTTGATGTTATTTTAATGGACAAAAACAAGGACATTTCTAAGTGACCCCACACTTTTGAATGGTAGTGCATATCTGAAATATCACATTTACATAAGTATTCAGACCCTTTACTCAGTACTTTGTTGAAGCACCTTGGCAGCGATTACAGCCTTGAGTCATCCTGAGTATGACACTACAAGCTTGGCACACCTGTATTTGGGGAGTTTATCCTATTCTACACTGCAGATCCTCTCAAGCTCTGTCAGGTTAGATGACACACGTCACTGCACAGCTATTTTCAGGTCTTTCCAGAGATGTTCGATCGGGTTCAAGTCCGGGCTCTGTCTGACTCAAGGACATTCAGAGACTTGACCCAAAGCCACTCATGCATTGTCTTGGCTGTGTGCTTAGGGTTCTTGTCCTGTTGGAAGGTGAACCTTTGCCCCAGTCTGAGGTCCTGTGCACTCTGGAGCATGTCTCATCTCCCAGTCCCTGCTGCTGAAAAACTTTCCCGCAGCATAATGCTGCCACCACCATGCTTCACCGTAGGGATGGTGCCAGGTTTCCTCCAGATGTGACACTTAGCATTCAGGCCAAAGAGTTCAAGCTTGGTTTCATCAGACCAGAGAATCTTGTTTCTCATGAGAGTTTTTAGGTGCCATTTGGCAAACTCCAGGGGCTGTAAGGTGTGGTTTTTGTTCTGACATACACTTTCAACTGTGGGACCTTATATAGACAGGTGTGTGCCTTTCCAAATCGTGTCCAATCAATTGAATATACCACAGGTGGACTCCAATCAAGTTGAAGAAACATCTCAAAGATCATCAGTGGAAGGAAACAGGATGCAGCTGAGCTCAACTTAGTGTCATAGCAAATGGTCTGAATACTTAGTATGTAAATAATGTCTTTCTTTGTTTTATTGGTAATACATTTGCATTAATGTCTAAAAATCTGTTTTTCGCTTTGTCATTATGGGGTATTGTGTAAATTGATGAGGGAAAATATTTAATCCCATCTTAGCATAAGGCTGTAACGTAAGAAAATGTGGAAAAAGTTAAGGAGTTTGAATACTTTCTGAATGCACTGTGTATATATATTTATGGATTTCACATGACTTGGAATACAAATATGCATCTGTTGGTAACAGATATCTTTTTTAGGGGTGTGTATCAGAACCAGTCAGTATCTGGTGTGTCCACCATTTGCCTCATGCAGCGTTACACATCTCCTTTGCATAGAGTTGATCAGGCTGTTGATTTTGGACTGGGGAATGTTATCCTACTCATCTTCAATGGCTGTGTGAAGTTGCTAGATATTGGCGGAAACTGGAACATGCTGTCATACACGTCAATCCAGAGCATCCCAAACAGTTTGTGCAGAAATTCTTCGGTTGTGCAAACCCACAGATTCATCAGCTGTCCGGGTAGCTGGTCTCAGACGATCCCATAAGGTGAAGAAGCCAGATGTGGAGGTCCTGGGCTGGCGTGGTTACACGTGGTCTGCGGTTGTGAGGCCGGTTGGACTTACTGCCAAATAGTCTAAAACAACGTTGAAGGTGGCTTATGGTAGAGAAATGAACATTAAATTCTCTGGCAACAGCTCTGGTGGACAGTCCTGCAGTCACCATGCCAATTTCACACTCGCTCAAAACTTCAGACATCTGTGGCATTGTGTTGTGTGACAAACTGCACATTTTGAGTGTCCTTTTAATTGTACCCAGCACAAGGTGCACCTGTGTAATGATCGTGCTGTTTAATCGGCTTCTTGATATGCCACACCTGTCAGATGGATGGATTATCTTGGCAAAGGAGAAATGCTCACTAATAGGGATATAAACACATTTGTGCACATTATTGCACATAGGACATTTTAGAGAAATAAGCTTTTGTGCGTATGGAAGATTTCTGGGATGAAACATGGGACCAACACTTTACATATTGCTTTTATATTTTTGTTCAGTATGTATTCTTCTTTCTATAAAATTATATAATTTAAAATAATGGCATGAAATGTATAAACATATATTGTCCGCTAAATGATCTAGATAATGGATTTATTGTGATGTTGTGTATATTAAATGGATTTATTAGACTTTTTAAAATGTTGATGTTCCCAAGACGTGCATCAGTAGCATGTATGCTGGAGGCCTGGAGAAGCTAAACGTTCTTCTGATGGTCAATCACCATAAGACGGGCAGTCATTTGTTTGATATTTACCGTCTGACAAAATGTCGTGACCACCACAGCCCTAATTGAGAGCCTAGCTGGTGGAGAGTGAAAGCATCAATGTGATGCCATGACCCGGCTAATAGAAAACAAGAGTGTATATGGATCTACTGACAGATTCCACATACACCACCATAGCCAAGCACAGATTCCTCACAGACAGTAACTCTTCCATTGTGTTTTCACTGAAATCAAATCAAATTTCATTAGTTTATATACACATATTTAGCTGATGTTATTGCGGGTGTAGAAATGCCATCTCTTCAGCTTTGCTCTCGGGTATAGTTTTGGTTTAGGGCAAAAAGGAAATCAGCAATGACTTGTTGACTGTTATAATGTTGTTTGATTAATTATTCTGCAAGGTACAGAATGTCCGTCTGTACCAATGGGTCTGTACACGTTCTGCACCTGTAAAGCAACACAGATGGGAATTCTGAGGAAGGTACTGCAGTGGTTAAGATATCGCTGTCCCACCCAGCTGTGGACATCAACATCACATCTGTATGATAAGCAGATCTGGGATCAGGTTGCCTTAATAACACAACAGTGGAAGTGCTGAGAGTAGAGGTGTGTGTAGGTGTCTAGGGAGGACTGGTAATGAGGCGCAGGGCTTTAAGGTCTGTCTCTGGATCAGCCAGGGGGGCGCCCTGCAGGGTTAGAGGGATCATCCCTGCCTGTCACTCACATCTCTGATGACTGATAGCTCACCATCTAAGGAAAACATCAGTGAAATGCACTGTGTTGAGGAAGTCTGACTCTGAGGAGTCTCCTTGAAATGATCATGAAAACTAGTTATTAGTGGGACATATTTCATTAGCGGTCCAATGCAATCACAATAACTGATGTGATTTTGTTTTATTGCAGGTCATTTGTTTTTACTGCTGCCATCAATCATTACTTGATTGTGTTTGTTATATATTAGGCCTGTAGCCTAGGGGAGGCTCATTTCAGCTGGTGAACGACCAGTTGTTTTGATACAGCATGACTACCCAAACTACACACTTATGTTCAGCAGTACTAAACTCTTACTCAATGTCCATGTCTATTTTTCTGACTTCTCTCGTCTTCCGTCAATGTCATCACCTCTTTAACAGTCCCTCCTGCAGGTCAATAGGTTTCCCTCAGTCTGAGAGCAGTCTGGGACACACTCAGTGAGGTCATACTAGGCTTGTCATCGCTGAACGTACAGCTATCCATCACACGTGACGGTTGTCTAAAGTCTCTATCATAAAGATGGAATCCGCAGTAGGGGAAACAGTACCACTGACAACCGTTGTTTGTTTTTTTGCAGTACATATTGTGCTCTTCTATCGCACATGCAATGATGTCAGAGGGGGAAAACAGTGTTGGTTGTTTGCAATAACGTCTTTATTGTTGTAACATTGCAAGCGGACGTGGCAGTTTCACCGTAAGGATTACAGTTTAATGGTGGAGCCCAGAAGAGCCATCTGAGGGGGGCTGAGAGGGGTGGTGAGAGGAGGGCTGAGAGGGGGCTGAGAGGGGCTTTCAAACAATTAAGGAGCGAGAACAAATATAGTGATTCTAATGATAAGCCTAACCGTCTTCTGGTAGATGGAAAGGCTTTCCCAGAAACCTTCTCAATAAAATGTTAACTAGCTACAAGTAGTTTATGTCTACCTGGCAGAATGATGTGAGTGTACTACAGGAGCACTGCTAACCAAACAACAAGGCTATGTGAGTGTACTACAGGAGCACTGCTAACCAAACAACAGGGCTAGGTGAGTGTACTACAGGAGCACTGCTAACCAAACAACAGGGCTAGGTGAGTGTACTACAGGAGCACTGCTAACCAAACAACAAGGCTATGTGAGTGTACTACAGGAGCACTGCTAACCAAACAACAAGGCTATGTGAGTGTACTACAGGAGCACTACTAACCAAACAACAGGGCTAGGTGAGTGTACTACAGGAGCACTGCTAACCAAACAACAGGGCTAGGTGAGTGTACTACAGGAGCACTGCTAACCAAACAACAAGGCTAGGTGAGTGTACTACAGGAGCACTGCTAACCAAACAACAAGGCTATGTGAGTGTACTACAGGAGCACTGCTAACCAAACAACAGGGCTAGGTGAGTGTACTACAGGAGCACTGCTAACCAAACAACAGGGCTAGGTGATTGTACTACAGGAGCACTGCTAACCAAACAACAGGGCTAGTTGGTTGTACTACAGAAACGCTGCTCACAAAACAACAGTGCTGGGTGGCTGTACTACAGAAACACTGCTAACAAAACAACAATGCTGGGTGGTTGTACTACACAAACACTGCTAACCAAACAACAGGGCTAGTTGGTTGTACTACAGAAACGCTGCTAACAAAACAACAGTGCTGGGTGGCTGTACTACAGAAACACTGCTAACAAAACAACAATGCTGGGTGGTTGTACTACACAAACACTGCTAACCAAACAACAGTGCTAGGTGGCTGTACTTTTGTAATGCTGTGCAGTAAGACGGGTCCCCAGGGTAGAGACCATATACTTTTGTAATGCTGTGCAGTCAGACGGGTCCACATGGTAGAGACCATATACTTTTGTAATGCTTCGCAGTCAGACGGGTCCCCAGGGTAGAGACCATATACTTTTGTAATGCTGTGCAGTCAGACGGGTCCCCAGGGTAGAGACCATATACTTTTGTAATGCTGTGCAGTAAGACGGGTCCCCAGGGTAGAGACCATATACTTTTGTAATGCTGTGCAGTAAGACGGGTCCCCAGGGTAGAGACCATATACTTTTGTAATGCTTCGCAGTCAGACGGGTCCCCAGGGTAGAGACCATATACTTTTGTAATGCTGTGCAGTCAGACGGGTCCCCAGGGTAGAGACCATATACTTTTGTAATGCTTCGCAGTAAGACGGGTCCCCAGGGTAGAGACCATATACTTTTGTAATGCTGTGCAGTAAGACGGGTCCCCAGGGTAGAGACCATATACTTTTGTAATGCTGTGCAGTAAGACGGGTCCCCAGGGTAGAGACCATATACTTTTGTAATGCTGTGCAGTCAGACGGGTCCCCAGGGTAGAGACCATATACTTTTGTAATGCTGTGCAGTCAGACGGGTCCCCCAGGGTAGAGACCATATACTTTTGTAATGCTGTGCAGTAAGGGGTCCCCAGGGTAGAGACCATATACTTTTGTAATGCTGTGCAGTCAGACGGGTCCCCAGGGTAGAGACCATATACTTTTGTAATGCTGTGCAGTCAGACGGGTCCCCAGGGTAGAGACCATATACTTTGTAATGCTGTGCAGTCAGACGGGTCCCCAGGGTAGAGACCATATACTTTTGTAATGCTGTGCAGTCAGACGGGTCCACATGGTAGAGACCATATACTTTGTAATGCTTCGCAGTCAGACGGGTCCCCAGGGTAGAGACCATATACTTTTGTAATGCTGTGCAGTCAGACGGGTCCCCAGGGTAGAGACCATATACTTTTGTAATGCTGTGCAGTAAGACGGGTCCCCAGGGTAGAGACCATATACTTTTGTAATGCTTTGCAGTCAGACGGGTCCCCAGGGTAGAGACCATATACTTTTGTAATGCTTCGCAGTCAGACGGGTCTCCAGGGTAGAGACCATATACTTTTGTAATGCTGTGCAGTCAGACGGGTCCCCAGGGTAGAGACCATATACTTTTGTAATGCTGTGCAGTCAGACGGGTCCCCAGGGTAGAGACCATATACTTTTGTAATGCTGTGCAGTAAGACGGGTCCCCAGGGTAGAGACCATATACTTTTGTAATGCTTCGCAGTCAGACGGGTCCCCAGGTAGAAACCATATACTTTTGTAATGCTGTGCAGTCAGACGGGTCCCCAGGGTAGAGACCATATACTTTTGTAATGCTGTGCAGTCAGACGGGTCCCCATGGTAGAGACCATATACTTTTGTAATGCTGTGCAGTAAGACGGGTCCCCAGGGTAGAGACCATATACTTTTGTAATGCTGTGCAGTCAGACGGGTCCCCAGGGTAGAGACCATATACTTTTGTAATGCTGTGCAGTCAGACGGGTCCCCAGGGTAGAGACCATATACTTTTGTAATGCTGTGCAGTCAGACGGGTCCCCAGGGTAGAGACCATATACTTTTGTAATGCTGTGCAGTCAGACGGGTCCCCAGGGTAGAGACCATATACTTTTGTAATGCTGTGCAGTAAGACGGGTCCCCAGGGTAGAGACCATATACTTTTGTAATGCTTCGCAGTAAGACGGGTCCCAGGGTAGAGACCATATACTTTTGTAATGCTTCGTAAGACAGGTCCCCAGGGTAGAGACCATATACTTTTGTAATGCTGTGCAGTCAGACGGGTCTCCAGGGTAGAGACCATATACTTTTGTAATGCTTCGCAGTCAGACGGGTCCCCAGGGTAGAGACCATATACTTTGTAATGCTTCGCAGTCAGACGGGTCTCCAGGGTAGAGACCATATACTTTTGTAATGCTGTGCAGTAAGACGGGTCCCCAGGGTAGAGACCATATACTTTGTAATGCTGTGCAGTAAGACGGGTCCCCAGGGTAGAGACCATATACTTTTGTAATGCTGTGCAGTAAGACGGGTCCCCAGGGTAGAGAACATATACTTTTGTAATGCTGTGCAGTAAGACGGGTCCCCAGGGTAGAGACCATATACTTTGTAATGCTGTGCAGTAAGACGGGTCCCCAGGGTAGAGACCATATACTTTGTAATGCTGTGCAGTCAGACGGGTCCCCAGGGTAGAGACCATATACTTTTGTAATGCTGTGCAGTCAGACGGGTCTCCAGGGTAGAGACCATATACTTTTGTAATGCTGTGCAGTAAGACGGGTCCCCAGGGTAGAGACCATATACTTTTATAATGCTGTGCAGTCAGACGGGTCCCCAGGGTAGAGACCATATACTTTTGTAATGCTTCGCAGTCAGACGGGTCTCCAGGGTAGAGACCATATACTTTTGTAATGCTGTGCAGTCAGACGGGTCCCCAGGGTAGAGACCATATACTTTTGTAATGCTGTGCAGTAAGACGGGTCCCCATGGTAGAGACCATATACTTTTGTAATGCTGTGCAGTAAGACGGGTCCCCAGGGTAGAGACCATATACTTTTGTAATGCTGTGCAGTCAGACGGGTCCCCAGGGTAGAGACCATATACTTTGTAATGCTGTGCAGTCAGACGGGTCCCCAGGGTAGAGAACATATACTTTTGTAATGCTTCGCAGTCAGACGGGTCCCCAGGGTAGAGACCATATACTTTGTAATGCTGTGCAGTCAGACGGGTCCCCAGGGTAGAGACCATATACTTTTGTAATGCTGTGCAGTCAGACGGTTCCCCAGGGTAGAGACCATATACTTTTGTAATGCTTCGCAGTAAGACGGGTCCCCGGGGTAGAGACCATATACTTTTGTAATGCTGTGCAGTCAGACGGGTCCCCAGGGTAGAGACCATATACTTTTGTAATGCTGTGCAGTCAGACGGTTCCCCAGGGTAGAGACCATATACTTTTGTAATGCTTCGCAGTAAGACGGGTCCCCAGGGTAGAGACCATATACTTTTGTAATGCTGTGCAGTCAGACGGGTCCCCATGGTAGAAACCATATACTTTTGTAATGCTGTGCAGTCAGACGGGTCCCCAGGGTAGACCATATACTTTTGTAATGCTGTGCAGTAAGACCCGGGTCCCCAGGGTAGAGACCATATACTTTTGTAATGCTTCGCAGTAAGACCCCAGGGTAGAGACCATATACTTTTGTAATGCTTCGCACGGGTCCCCAGGGTGAGACCATATACTTTTGTAATGCTTCGCAGTAAGACGGTTCCCCAGGGTAGAGACCATATACTTTTGTAATGCTTCGCAGTCAGACGGGTCCCCAGGGTAGAGACCATATACTTTTGTAATGCTTCGCAGTCAGACGGGTCCCCAGGGTAGAGACCATATACTTTTGTAATGCTTCGCAGCCAGACGGTTCCCCCAGGGTAGAGACCATATACTTTTGTAATGCTTCGCAGAAGACGGGTCCCCAGGGTAGAGACCATATACTTTTGTAATGCTGTGCAGTAAGACGGGTCCCCAGGGTAGAGACCATATACTTTTGTAATGCTGTGCAGTCAGACGGGTCCCCAGGGTAGAGACCATATACTTTTGTAATGTTCGCAGTCAGACGGGTCCCCAGGGTAGAGACCATATACTTTTGTAATGCTTCGCAGTAAGACGGGTCCCCAGGGTAGAGACCATATACTTTTGTAATGCTGTGCAGTCAGACGGGTCCCCAGGGTAGAGACCATATACTTTTGTAATGCTTGAGTCAGACGGGTCCCCAGGGTAGAGACCATATACTTTTGTAATGCTGTGCAGTAAGACGGGTCCCCAGGGTAGAGACCATATACTTTTGTAATGCTTCGCAGTCAGACGGGTCCCCCAGGGTAGAGACCATATACTTTTGTAATGCTTCGCAGTAAGACGGGTCCCAGGGTAGAGACCATATACTTTTGTAATGCTTCGCAGCAAGACGGGTCCCCAGGGTAGAGACCATATACTTTTGTAATGCTATCGCAGTGACGGGTCCCCAGGTGAGACCATATACTTTGTAATGCTTCGCAGTAAGACGGTTCCCCAGGGTAGAGACCATATACTTTTGTAATGCTTCGCAGTAAGACGGGTCCCCAGGGTAGAGACCATATACTTTTGTAATGCTGTGCAGTAAGACGGGTCCCCAGGGTAGAGACCATATACTTTTGTAATGCTTCGCAGTAAGACGGGTCCCCAGGGTAGAGACCATATACTTTTGTAATGCTGTGCAGTCAGACGGGTCCCCCAGGTAGAGACCATATACTTTTGTAATGCTGTGCAGTAAGACGGGTCCCCAGGGTAGAGACCATATACTTTGTAATGCTGTGCAGTCAGACAGGTCCCCATGGTGAGACCATATACTTTTGTAATGCTGTGCAGTCAGACGGGTCCCCAGGGTAGAGACCATATACTTTTGTAATGCTGTGCAGTCAGACGGTCCCCAGGGTAGAGACCATATACTTTTGTAATGCTGTGCAGTCAGATGGGTCTCCAGGGTAGAGACCATATACTTTTGTAATGCTGTGCAGTCAGACGGGTCCCCAGGGTAGAGACCATATACTTTTATAATGCTGTGCAGTCAGACGGGTCCCCAGGGTAGAGACCATATACTTTTGTAATGCTGTGCAGTAAGACGGGTCCCCAGGGTAGAGACCATATACTTTTATAATGCTGTGCAGTCAGACGGGTCCCCAGGGTAGAGAACATATACTTTTGTAATGCTTTGCAGTCAGACGGGTCCCCAGGGACCAAACCCAGGGACCACACCAATCTTTTTCATAATTTCTTTAATCAATAAAAGCTCATTTACCAATATTTCTGAAAATTGATATATAGCATTTTGGAATGAAACTCCAACTATTGAAGATCATTATGCTGCATTCGTTTTCTTCATGATATAAATGGTCATTGTAAAATCAGCATAAGGCAAAATTCAAGGTTATTGGTTATCCTTAATAAAACTATACATGCACATTGACAAAAATAAAAATACACAAAATAACACAATTTCTGTCATAGTTATGATATTTTGTCATCCTCATTCTCTAGCATTAACAACAGAGCATTATTTTTGCAGGCACACTACTGACTTTAGAAACTCCTCAAGTAGTCCAGAATAAAAATAAATAAATAAAAACAAAAAGGTCCAGAATAAAAGAAAATGATGCAACTTGTTCCACATTTGATTGAAGTTCTCTGTCTGTAGCCAGGAGGGATGTCAAACTGGCATCCGATGTTTTATGTCTCTCCTGTTAGCCAAAAGTTCATTCCCCTTGTTTGCAGCCATTACCTGTCATTCTCATGTCCTGGCAATAAAACATGTATTTTTACACACTCATGAATGTCAAAGAAACTCAGTTACAGCTTTTCTAAGAGGCCAAGAATCTCTCTTTACAAAAATAAGGAGTGGTGGGTCAAAGCGGATTGGTTTATTCTTTGGGCAAACAATCTTAATACATGATTAACTCAAAATAACGTTTTCATTATACCGACTTTACTCTTAATCCAGTGAGATTTGGTGAGTGTGTGCATGGAGAGAGCTGCTGTTTTGTTGTTTGAGGGTTTTTACATTTCAACTTGATATTTGCTGAGAGATTTATCTGAAAGGGTAGAGTCAGGGTGTGGAGCTGCTTTATATATATATAAATACACGAGGCTCGATCTCGAGTAACGTCTGGCTTCATAAATGCCCATGACAGAGGTCCAGAGTTATACATGGAGAGTATAATGTTTCATGCATCATCTAATCATTAGACATTCATAGTTATTGAACTTTCCAATGACTTGTGACTGTGGGCTAACACGTCCAATCTACTCTCCCTGTCCCTCTCACTTTTCTCTAAATGGAAAACCTTTACCCAGGAATTGTGTTTCCAACAAGGGACTGAAGTGTTGTACTTCTCAACTGAGGTAATCGACTCAAAATTGATTGACATTTTTCCCCTTTATTGTTTTCCTTTCACTTTTAACTCATTAAACCACTGGAGGATACAGGGTCCCGTTACCTCAGCTCTGACAGTCATGGGCAGCATATGGCTCCCGTTTAAGCGTTGTTACACCACAGATCTCTATTTTTTTACCTTCCCCCTCTGAGATGCAGGAATCAGTGTCTAATCTGGAAGGGTTCTGATTCAGGACCCCATTATGGCCGGAAACACGGCTAACAAACCTAACCAGCGCTGTGCTGTCCAATCCAAAAGGTCTTCTCCTTGAACCCATCTCCTGTCCTGTGTCAATACCGGAAGGAGAAACTGTCCGTACATCACGCTTTGAATTACCTCTGGCTGCTCAGGACTCGCAGTTGGAATAATAGATCCCCCGCTTAGCTAAGGGAGACAGAAGAGAATAGACACCATCCTTCCATGTTTATCTCAGATTAGCAGTGTTTTACCAGAGTCCTTCATACTGCGAATAGTATTGTGATTGTGAAAGAATGTTTGCAGCACCACTTTTAGCTATATGTAATTATCTTTGTGTCTAACAGGGGACGTGTACATCCAGCCAACTCAAGACACAAAGATCCTGTCATCTACGGAGTGTTCTCAGTTTCAGGGTGAGCCACTGATTGACTGTGTTATTTGTCTCAGTTAATTCATCCACATCATTACCACTGTATCTGTCTCATTGAAGAACAATACAACCCCTTTCAGCTTTCACTCAATCAGATCTTCTCAGCAGAACTGTAGAAAATATGAAGTCAGTGGTTCAGATGTTTGGTTCCCTCCCATGGTTTCCCGTCTCCCATCCATATTCATTCTGCCCAAGGCACCTGTGTAACACGTTCTGTTATTGAAACAGCCTATTCCACGCAGTCTGCTCTGCACACTACAAAGGCAGAAGAGGAAGTCAGTCCGTAGCACAGAGGGGAAGGGGTCTCCAGTGAGAGACTTAACCTGTGTTCCCACATGGCTGGGCTTTGATAACAAGCCATCATTCAGCACAGCTTTAGGATTCAAGGAAACGGCTCGCAGCTCCTGCCCCCACATATGCAACAGTAGATTTTGTGTGTGGAGGATACACACACAGAGATTCGCTCTCACACTCACACACCCAGTCATAATAAATATGCTGGTATGTGTGTCTGTGAAGAAGTGCTCTGTAATTGTTTCCCCGTCTCACCCAAGGCCTCCATGCTAACTCGCCACAGTTATCATCCCCCTTGAAGCCCAATTGATTAAAACTACTGTAGTGCTAATGACAGGCCCCTCGACAGAATGTACTAATATAGTAATATACTGTACACCCAGCACACCACAGCACAGCACTCCCTACCACAGCACAGCAAACCCCACCCCACCCCACCACAGCACACCACACCCCACCACAGCACACCCCACCCCACCACACCCTACCACACCACAGCACACCACACCCCACCACAGCACACCCCACCCCACCACAGCACACCACACCCCACCACACCACACCCCACCCCACCACACCCCTACCACACCACAGCACACCACACCCCACCACAGCACAGCACATCACAGCACACACCACAGCACACCCCAGCACACCCCAGCACACCCCACCACAGCGCACCACACCCCACCCACCACAGCGCAACCCACCACAGCACACCCCACCACACCACCATACCACAGCACACCCCACCACACCCTACCACAGCACATCACACCACACCACAGCACAGCACAGCCCAGCCCACCACAACACACCCCACCCCACCACACCCTACCACAGCACAACACAGCACCCCCATCACAACCTAGCACAGCACACCACAACACAGCACACCACAACACACCACACCACAGCACACCACACCACAGCGCAACCCACCACAGCACAGCACAGCACACCCCACCCCAACACAGCACACCCTACCACAGCACATCACACCACACCACAGTACACCCCACCACAGCACACCCCACCCCACCACAGCCCAGCACAGCACACCCTACCACAGCACAGCACACCATACCACAGCACACCCTACCACAGCACACCACACCACACCACAGCACACCTCCCCCCACAGCCCAGCACAGCACACCCTACCACAACACAGCACACCACACCACAGCACAACCCACCACAGCACAACCCACTACAGCCCAGCACAGCACACCCTACCACAGCACAGCACACCACACCACAGCATACCCTACCACAGCCCATCACACCACAGCACACCCCACCACACCACAGCCCAGCACAGCACACCCTACCACAGCACACCCCACCTCACCACAGCACACCACACTCCACCGCAGCCCACTCCACCACATCACAGCACACCCTACCACAGCACAGCACACCCCACCACACCACAGCCCAGCACAGCACACCCTACCACAGCACAGCACACCACAGCACACCCCACCTCACCACAGCACACCACACTCCACCGCAGCCCACTCCACCACATCACAGCACACCACAGCACACCTCACCACAGCACACCACAGCACA